>NW_018165476.1:157871-198566 GCF_001263595.1 Phalaenopsis equestris | reverse complement strand
TATATATATAAAAGTCACATTAAAAAAAATTACAAAGGCAGCACTCAATTTTTATGCATTTAATTACCTCACACCCAAACTTTAATTTTAATAACAAAAATACGTTTACCCATATTATTTTTCTTGTAAAAATTAAAATTTAGCTGTTAGATAATTAAATAAATAAAAATTGATGGTATGTACGTATGGCCGTCCAAAAAGCTCGTTGTTCTCAAACAGCTCGTATTCGTCTCGTTCTTTAAGTAAACGAGCCGAACACGGACAAGATTTCAAGCTCGAATTATAAACGAGCCGAACATGAACAACAATTTTTTCGCTCGTGTTCGGTTCTTTTTAGTTCAAAATAAAAATTAAATATAATTATTTATATAATAATATATTACATATATTATTTATATAGTAATGTATTATATATATTTATATCTAAATTTAAATCATAACTCCTCGTGTGGTAACTTGATTAATGCTTTCTCTTGCATACATTTAGTACAGTTTCGAATCCATCAGTTTACATCTATTTTTTCATTTTAATTTTAACGAGTCAATTTTAAGTCAAACACGAGCTGAACACTAACACAAATATTTAAATCGATCAGAGTACGAATATATTGTTCAAGAGCCAATTTCAAACGAGCCGAACATGAGCTAAATTTTAGCTCGCTCGAGCCAGACTCGTTCACAACACAACATGTATGTAAATTTGAAAGAAAAAAATAAGTGGTATAAATGTAAATTTATCAATAAATATAATATTATTATATTTTTTTCAATGCCCCCATTTCCGAGGCCGTCAGAATCCAGGATGTCTTGTCGTTTTCCCTCCAGAGGGGAGTGGATCGCGGCTGCTGGCTGGAGAAGAAGACATCGGGTACTGCAGAGCAGGGCAGTACATTGTCATGGAGTCCCTCGGCGTTCTCTTGACGCATCCGATGAATACGTACCTCGAAGCCGAGCTGGATCGTCGGTGCAAGCTTTTCCGGCTGTGGGAGCCGCCGCCGGCGAGCCGTAAGGATTTCCTCCGCGCCAACTCGCCGTCAATCCGCGCATTGGTTGGCAACTCGACGGTGAGTGCGGACGCCGATATAATCGAAGGCATCGTTGCCTGTTACAGCGTCGGCTTTGATAAAGTCGATCTCGCCAAATGCCGGGCGAGGGGCATTCGCGTCACCAACACTCCCGATGTGCTCACAGACGACGCTGCAGACCTAGCAATCGCCCTCTCCATCGCAACATTGCGGAAGATCTGCAGTGCAGAGCGTTACTTAAGGAGCGGGGCATGGAAGGCCAAGGGCGACTACATGATCGCTTCCAAGGTAATTTTTGCGATCTTTGAATGAGTGAATATTTGATTATTATTTGCTTCTAGAGTTGAGCAATGTACATGATCACTTCCACGGTAATTTTGCGATCTTTGAATTTCTGGGTGCTTCTTGAGTTGAGCATAGTAATGCTGGAAGGGGGGTGATGGTGGGGTGAGTGACATGGGGGTATTTCTCAGTGAAAAGTTTTGTGACAACCCAAATTCTCACCCATCAAGGTATTGTCCGCTTTCGCCAAAAGACCTCACAATTTTGCCCATTTGATGTAACTTCCTAGGAGGTCACCCATCCTATGAGTGCTCCAACATGAGCGCACTTAACTTTGAGAGTTTCTAATGAAATTTTATCGTTATACAAAATGCATCTCGATGCTTAAAAGTTCAGCTTCATTTTATTTCAGGAGCTTCACAATCTCCCTCACTTAAGTAATTAACATCATCGTTAGTGCTCTTAGCCCTAATCATCCACCAAACATATATTTCTATCTTTAGGCTGGTCAAATGTTCTATATCATTTGTGATAGCATAAACTTTCACCCATCAAGGTATTGTTCTCATTGACCAAATGGCCTCACATTTTTGTCCAGTTGATGTAACTTCCTAAGAAGTCACCCATCTTAGGAGTGCTCTAGCACGAGCACACTTAACTTTGGGGTTTCTAATGAAATTTCATCTTTACATCAAAAGACGTCTTGTTGTTTAAGAGTTTAGCTTAATTTTACTTAAGGGGTTTCATTGGTCCTTCCTTCAATAAGAGACTAGATTAGAGATGGTTTTGATATTCCTTCTTTACAAATTCAGTAAAAGGTTTTCTGACAGCCCAAATTCTCACCCATCAAGGTATTGTCTGCTTTGGCCAAATGACCTCACTTTTTTGCCTATTTGATGGAAATTCCCAGGAGGTCACCCATCCTAGGAGTGCTCCAACACAACACGCTTAACATTGAAATTTTCTAATGAAATTTTATCGTTATACAAAAATGCTCATCAATGTTTAAGAATTTATGTTCATTTTACTTAAGGGGTTTCACAATCTCCCCTACTTAAGTAATTAACATCATCATTAGTGATCTTAGCCCGGAATCATTCACCAAACATATATATCTATCTTCAGGCTGGTCTAATGTTCTAATATCATTTGTGATAGCCCGAACTTTAACCCAACACTCTTTGACCAAATGGCCTCACATTTTTGCCCAACTGGTGTAACTTCCCAGGAGGTCACTCATCCTAGGAGTGCTCCGACATGAGGGTGCTTAATTTTGGGGGTTTAAAATGCGCCTAGATGCTTAAGAGTTCAACTTCATTTTACTTAAGGGGTTTTATAACCTCCCCACTTAAGTAATTAACATCATCGTTAGTGCTCTTAGCTCGTAATCATCCGCCAGACATATTTTTCTATCTTTAAGCTAGTCTAGTGTTCTGATATTATTTGTGATAACCTAAACTTTCACCCGTCAAGGTATTGTCCTCTTTGACCAAATGACCTCTCATTTTTGCCCAGTTGGTGTAACTTTCAAGATCACCCATCTTAGGAGTGCTCTTAGCACAGACACACTTAAATTTGAAGTTTCTAATGAAATCCCATTTTTACATCAGAAGGCATATCATTATTTAAAAGTTTAACTTAATTTTAGTTAAGGGGTTTCACAGGTCAATCCTTCAGTAAGAGACTGGATTAGAGATGGTTTTGATATTCCTTCTTTACAAATTCAGTAAAAGGTTTTGTGATAGCTCAAATTATCACCCATCAAGGTATTGTTCGCTTTTGCCAAACGACCTCACTTTTTTGTCCATTTGATGTAAATTCTCAGGAGGTCACCCATCCTAGGAGTGCTCCAACACGACATGCTTAACATTGGAGTTTCTAATGAAATTTTATTGTTATACAAAAATGCTCATCGATGTTTAAGAGTTTAGTTTCATTTTACTTAAGGGATTTCACAATCTCCCCTACTTAAGTAATTAACATCATCATTAGTGCTCTTAACCCGGAATCATTCACCAAGCAGATATATCTATCTTCAGGCTGGTCTAATGTTCTAATATCATTTGTGATAGCCCGAACTTTAACCCAACACTCTTTGACCAAATGGCCTCACATTTTTGCCCAACTGGTGTAACTTCCCAGGAGGTCACTCATCCTAGGAGTGCTCCGACATGAGGGTGCTTAATTTTGGGGGTTTAAAATGCGCCTAGATGCTTAAGAGTTCAACTTCATTTTACTTAAGGGGTTTTATAACCTCCCCACTTAAGTAATTAACATCATCGTTAGTGCTCTTAGCTCGTAATCATCCGCCAGACATATTTTTCTATCTTTAAGCTAGTCTAGTGTTCTGATATTATTTGTGATAACCTAAACTTTCACCCGTCAAGGTATTGTCCTCTTTGACCAAATGACCTCTCATTTTTGCCCAGTTGGTGTAACTTTCAAGATCACCCATCTTAGGAGTGCTCTTAGCACAGACACACTTAAATTTGAAGTTTCTAATGAAATCCCATTTTTACATCAGAAGGCATATCATTATTTAAAAGTTTAACTTAATTTTAGTTAAGGGGTTTCACAGGTCAATCCTTCAGTAAGAGACTGGATTAGAGATGGTTTTGATATTCCTTCTTTACAAATTCAGTAAAAGGTTTTGTGATAGCTCAAATTATCACCCATCAAGGTATTGTTCGCTTTTGCCAAACGACCTCACTTTTTTGTCCATTTGATGTAAATTCTCAGGAGGTCACCCATCCTAGGAGTGCTCCAACACGACATGCTTAACATTGGAGTTTCTAATGAAATTTTATTGTTATACAAAAATGCTCATCGATGTTTAAGAGTTTAGTTTCATTTTACTTAAGGGATTTCACAATCTCCCCTACTTAAGTAATTAACATCATCATTAGTGCTCTTAACCCGGAATCATTCACCAAGCAGATATATCTATCTTCAGGCTGGTCTAATGTTCTAATATCATTTGTGATAGCCCGAACTTTAACCCAACACTCTTTGACCAAATGGCCTCACATTTTTGCCCAACTGGTGTCACTTCCTAGGAGGTCACCCATCCTAGGAGTAACTTTGGGAGTTTAAAATGCACCTAGATGCTTAAGAGCTCAGCTTCATTTTACTTAAGGGGTTTTACAATCTCCCCCACTTAAGTAATTAACATCCTCGTTAGTGCTCTTAGCTCGTAATCATCCGCCAGAAATATTTTTCTATCTATAGGCTGGTCTAATGTTCTGATATTATTTGTGATGGCCCAAACTTTCACCCATCAAGGTACTGTCCTCATTGACCAAATGACCTCTCATTTTTGCCCAGTTGGTGTAACCTTCGATATCACTCATCTTAGGAGTGTTCTTAGCACAGGCACACTTAACTTTGGAGCTTCTGATGAAATCCCATCTTTACATCAGATGGCATATCATTATTTAAGAGTTTAGCTTAATTTTACTTAAGGGGTTTCACAAGTCAATCCTTCAGTAAGAGACTAGATTAGAGATGGTTTTGATATTCCTTCTTTACAAATTCAATAAAAGGTTTTGTGATAGCCCAAATTTTCACCCATCAAGGTATTGTCTACTTTGGCCAAACGGCCTCATAGCTTTGCCCATTTGATGTAACTTCCTAGGAGGTTACCTATCGTAGGAGTACTCCAACACAAGCACGCTTAAATTTAGAGTTTCTAATGAAAATTTATCATTATACAAAAATGTTTCTCGATGTTTAAGAGTTTAGCTTCATTTTACTTGGTTTCACAATCTCCCCCACTTAAGTAATTAACATTATCATTAGTGCTCTTAGCCCATAATCATCTACTAGGCAGATATTTCTATCTTTAGGCTGGTCTAATGTTCTGATATCATTTGTGATAGCCTAAACTCTCACCCATTAAGGTATTGCCCTCTTTGATTAATGCCCTCACATTTTGCCTAATTGGTGTAACTTCCTTGGAGGTCACCCATCATATGAGTACTCTAGCAGGAGCACACTTAACTTTGGAGTTTCTAATGAAGTTCCATCTTTATATCAAAAGACATCTCGCTGTTTAAGAGTTTAACTTAATTTTACTCAAGGGGTTTCACATGTATTTTCGTCAGTAAGAGACTAGATTAGAGATGGTTTTGATGTTCTTTTTTTACGAATTCAGTAAATGGTTTTGTGGCAGCCCAAATTCTCATCTATCAATGTAATGTCTGCTTTGGCCAAATGATCTCACAATTTTGCCTCATTTATGTAACTTCCAAGAAGGTCACTCATCCTAGGAGTGCTCCAACACGAGCACACTTAATTTTAGACTTTCTAATGAAATTTTATCGTTATACAAAAATACGCCTCGAGGTTTAAGGGTTCAGCTTCATTTTACTTAAGAAGTTTCACAATTTTCCCCACTTAAGTAATTAACATCATCGTTAGTGCTCTTAGCCCGGAATCATCCGCCAGACATATATTTCTATTTTTTGGTTGGTCTAATGTTCAGATGTCATTTATGATAGCTCGAATTCTCACCCATCAAGATATTGTCCTCTTTGACCAAATAATCTTACATTTTTGCCCAGTTGGTGTAACTTCCCATGAGGTCACCCATATTAGGAGTGCTCTAGCAAGAGCACACTTAACTTTGAAGTTTCTAATGAAATTTCATCTTTACATGAAAAGTCGTGCCAATGTTTAAAAATTCAACTTCATTTTACTTAAGAGGCTTCACAGGTCCTTCCAGATTAGAGATGGATGAAACTTGAAAGTAAGGCTTTTTGGGGGTTGAGGATGTGCTCTATCAGATCTATGGTGAAATAAAACAGATCGGGCCAAACTAATGACTAAAGGCAACATAAGAGGGAAGGTGATGAGGCTGCTGACTGCGAGGGCAAGAGAGGGTAAAGAAATGAAGAAAGAGGGGGGCTCTTTGGTGAGAATACTTAGATATAGGCATACTTTTCAACCAAAAAATCTGCCACTTGTGTCCAACAACTTTTTCCCGTAGATAGTTCTGATAAAATTTTCATTTGGTGACCCCTTGTTTTCCTTTAACATAGAAACTTGATGTTACAATAGAAATAAAATCTACAATAATCGTTCGAAGAAACAAAATATCCTCATATTCTTGCAGTTATCCTTGTTGTGATTCGTCAACTTTCTCTGATTTGAAGTAGCTTTGCTTTGCAGAGTTGAATTGATGTTACTATGCATAGCATATCTACGTTGAACCTCCAACTATCCATGAGTTTGCAAGAATGGGAGCCGTAGGAAAATCTATATGTACAAGCATCTTCAAAACTAGTCATTTGTTTCCTATAAATCGATTACAGATAAAAGAGGATTATAAAATATTACAAAAAGAAAACTCAGATAATAACCATTTAGTCTTGCACTCGTATGGAACATATGATAATTTGCTGTATAATTGGGCCCATGAATGCAAAAGAAAGCACAAGCACTAATTGCAACATTAACTCAAATAATGGATAATTGTGCTACATAATTTAACATACCTATCATCATTTATATCAACTTGATGTAGCACATATGAATGAAGGCTGTGAAAGTGAATTGCTAATTACGATGCAACAATATATAAGAATGATGATGTGGATCAATCATATCAGCTCTCTAAAAAATAAACCATTTAGGGCACCATGCAAGTCATAATAGTCAGTATGATAAATGAGATCAATCAGTGGTGACATAAAGTTGCGGGATATAATTAGTTGTGGATCACAGAAAAGGAATATGAATAGGCAACCCCCTATGGTATGGTATGCATTAAAGTATATTTGAGGTATTATATCATACTAGTTTGTGCATCCTAGGGGTAAAAAATGCATCATTTTTCTTAAAATGATTAGCTCGACTAGTAATCTATCGAATGATGGTTAGATGGTATCAGAGGCATCTAAAATACATTATGGCTCAGTGACCTTAAAGAAAATGCCTAAAATGTATGGATTGGTGGATAATTCAATTAATGTCAACTTAAGTGGTGCATCCTTGCTTTGATTAAAGAAATGTTTAACGCTAGTTCTACTTTTACGCAGTTCATTTTAGCTTTCGTTCTTTGGTTTCTTGATAGGGAACAACTACATAGTTTTTCCCTTATATTTTAATGCATTTGTATTATTTCTACAATAGTAGGAAACACTTGTGCTAAGTAGTCATGCTATGGTTTATATAATATGCTCTATGTCTATGGGTAGAACACACCATATAAATCATTCTCACAACTTTCTAGTTTGATGGGAATTAGACATCTAATGGTAGCAAATAGGGAATTATTGTTCACTTAACTAACATTAAATGTATTGAGATGTTGCTTAGTTTACATATTAGCTTTAAAAACCTGTGTGGATATGACATTGATGGGACTACCACTGCTTATAATTAGTCTACACCTCTTATCATTATATGTTGTGGACAAATAAATTTTTTTTAATAACTGAACTTGTTTTTTTCATATAAATTTAGGATTAATACATGTTAGTAGCAATTTTATGAACATTTGCATGACTTTCAGGTATATGCACACCCAGAATTTGGTAGTCACGAGATAAAATGTACCAAATCTGGGTATATTTTAATGTTTCTTTTTTTAGCGAGGGCATGTTTCACCTGAAAAATAACCTAGCCTATTGCCATATTATGATTTATTGGCATAAGAATTTGATTGATATTGTTTATTATTGACCATTAGTATACGCATACATAGGTAAGTGCTTAAGTCCCAAAATACTTCTTTTTCATACACTTAGCAATAGTATCTTTAAACGAAATGCACATTCACTATATTCTGTGTTTTAATTGTGTCTTCAAAATAAGTACCTCGAGATCAATTTGAGGACCTCCAAAACTTGTGCAATTAGATCAATTTGAAGATTTACAAAACATTATATAACACATCATGCAAGGCCTTAAACCTCAATTGTAACTTTTAACACTTAGGAATATAGCCTCACTTATTGAAAATATTTAACCTTACTTTCATGCTTACCATAAAGATGAAAACACTAATAGGAGACTGCTTGTGCGAAGACACCAATCTAAAATGATATTAGGATATATGATGATCCCTTTAATAAACTTAAAATTGAAGTTATTTCTTTTGTTGTGATCCATGATCTAAATAAATTCTAAGATTGACATGCTCAAATTGGCTATTTTTTTGACTATTACAATATGAATAATTATTGAAGGGTTAAGTTTGTTAAAATGAAATTAACTGAATATGCTAAAATTTATTTGAACAATATTCTTACTAATGAACAGATAAATAATTGAATTATATGAATTTTGATTAAAATGAAACAAGTGATTTGAACAAATATTGCCCAAAGCATTGTGATAAATGTTTAAAAAAGCATGCGAGGCATCCACTTCGAGGTGCCCCTCAATTCGAGGCTCTTGAGCAAAGACTCAAAGCGTAAGCCTCGCCAGTGCGGGCGAGGCTTATGCCTTTTTGTAGTGAGGCGTATGACTCCAGGCGTTTATGCCTTGAAACGAATGAGGCATCGAAGCAAATTACCTAATATAAATTAAACTCAAAAACCATATAATACAATTAGGGTTGGAGCATCATTTCAAGAGCTTAATTGCTTCTTTCTCGTGCTTCATTCCGAGCCTTTGAGTATGTCTCCTTCGAAGAATAATCTGATCATCGAAGTTCAGCGTCGTCTCGGGCGCAAGTCCAGCGTCGAAGGCTTCTGCGTTTTTTCTTCTTGAGCTGTTTGTGACTTGAGCGTCGAAGTCCAATTAAAGGCTTCTGTGTCTTATGCGTTCTGAACTATCTTCTTTTGCATGGCGTCCTGTCCAATATAGAAGTCTGGCTTCTGTGTCGACTTCCGTCCCGAGCCTCAAAAAATTGGGTGGTATGTATGTAAATGCCCGTTAGAAGTATATGTACTTTATATTTTATTAAACTATCATATTTATAAAAATTAATATTAGGGGGATTTAGTCATTTGCATACATACCACTCAATTCTTATTAAAGTTTAGGGTGTTAGATTGAAAATTAATAAGAATCCGAGCTAATTTTAATTGTAAATATGCAATTTCTCAAAATTTTAAGCTCATTGGTATTGACTATGAATGTCCTTGACTCATTATTTGCTTGATTCATTTGGATAGGTAATTAGGTGCAACTTTCTTTTTAAATTAGAATGCGTGGTGGCAAAAGAAAAAAAAGGTCCGGCTTGGAAATATGGCAGAAGGTGCAAGAAAAGGATATTCTTATTTGTAATGTAAATTTTGTGACAAGCGAATTACTGGTGCTGTGAAGCGGCTTAAAGATCACTTAGCTTGCACATATTTAATTGTTGGAGCATGTGAGAAAATATCAGACGAAGTTAAGGAGTATTTTGAATATTTAAAAAACTATCATCTCAGGAGAAACTATGCAAAGAAATATGGAAGAGATGGTGAATAATTCTTATGTAGGTTCTCAATTTGATGGTTCTAGCAGTGGAAGTCATTCGTATTCTTCTGATTGAGAAACTCGAGGATAAATTGATAGATTTGTAATTAGTGGGGATGAAGATGAAAATATCAACTCTTAACCAATTTCTCCTTTAGCTTCTGGAAAAGAACACAAAAATAAAAGTCTTCTTTTTAATGTGGTTAGGAGTCTTCATTGGATTAACATGCTACGCTTTGTTGACATGGATGAGGATTGAATCTTTCGAGCGTATGTAAGCTGCGAACTGGGACATTGGATGAGGAGGTTAGAACAACTACAAAAATGGTTGATGAAGCGAAGAAGACTTGTTGAAATAGGAGTTACAATAATGTCAGATGGTTGATCAGATAATTAGGCAGAAAAATATTATAAATTTTATTAACAACTCTTATGGAATAATATTTTTGAAATTAGTTGATATATCAACCTTTGTAAAAGATGCTCAATTATTATTTAAAATATTTGAAGAGGTTATTCAAATAGTTGGAGAGGGCTTGGTTGTTCAATGGACTCCTTGTGCTACTCATTCTCTTGATTATTCAAATCATTTAAAGCATAATTAGTGAAACACTTATTCTCACAAAATCGCCTTTTTCTAGATAGTCTTTCTTTCCACGTTTTCTAACCAAGACTTGGGGAGTGATAACAAGAATAAAATTACAAGAATGAACTAGAATACTAAACAAGTGTTTTTTATGGTGCTTTTTATTAATGCGAAGTACAAAAAAAATCTATTACAAGATTGGACTTTTTTTAGCAAACTTGATCTACTGGGAATGAAAACTTACTTGAAAGAGCTTCAAATTTTAGGAGGAAAGATTATGTTTCAACATGGATGTATCATGGCTATTTATAGAAAAGGTGGAGGGGTAAAATGGATTAAAAGCCCCGCTAGATCCATGAAATAAATGAAGTACACAATTTTTATCAAGGAAACTAGCCAATATAGTGTAGATTGCAATGTCTTGTCGACATCCGTAGAGGAAAATTTTCAAATATAAAGAAAGATATGTGTATGATTACTTAAATTAAATGGAGCCCGTCAACTTAGTAAAAAATTGAGACATCTAATAATTCAATTTTAACAAGCCTCAACACTTCTTTTTAGTATCATATAAATTATTATAGAATAGTTTTGGATATATTTAAGTATTATAAAGTGTATGTTTGTGTGTGTCCTGGTCTTTAGTCAGCCTCCTATTGCATTTTCTTTTCTCTTTTTGGTGATAGTAGGCTTTTAAAGAGGGAGGGAATGGCTTCTTTAAAGTTGCCCTTGCATGAGAAGAGAAATGAAGCTAGAGGATATGATTATTAAGAAACAATTAATCAAATTGGCAACACTTTTCAGCATGCGTAGCTCACTTTCCTATAATCTTTGGGAGATTTTGTTGTAGGGAGCCATAAATAAATGTGTTTCCTTACAGTACTCTACAACATTTTTTCCTTATACAAGCCATTTCTCAACGAAATCACAAAATGTCAATGAGATTGTCACTTAGAGAGCAACTTAAATCTTTTGACTATTAGAAATATTTAGGTGGTTAATGGTTTTAAAAATGAAGAAGCAAAGAAGATGACAGATAAAGGGAAGAAGTGAATAAGAAAAGGAAAAGCCGAACAGTGGAGAAGCCATTTAATTCTTTGTACTACTTGATTATGGAGTTTGCATTTGGAGTATCAAAGCTTTCGATAGTTTGGTTTTTCTGGAGGCAAATCATACTTTATTATTATAAATGGTTTATATGAAGAAATTTAGGGGTAGAAGAAATGAGGAGTCGGGATATGCTTCCTTCATTATTTCAATTTACCCTATTTAAATGAAATAAAGATTGAAATTTTCTATTTTTAATACTACAATCAATCTAGGAATGTTTTTCTCTTTGACTATTAACTGAAGATTTGAAAATACAATTTAAATGAATTTGTCTCTTTACGATTTGAAAAAGTAGGGCTTCTTGTTCATCACGCAGCTTGATTGCATTGGATTTATTGATGGTTTCCTTTTATACCTTTTTTCTGCAGGTTCTTATTGGTTCTTTTATGAAGGGAAACGGTTGCTATTAGCTCAAGTTTCGTAAGAGCGTGAGATTGATTAAACATTTTATTTTGAAGGAAAATAGAAAAGCTTGTTGTGCTCTTTTCACTTTAATGCTCTATTTATCATAAGATCAGGTCTAACTTAATGCAAGTGTAGCCAAGAAATTAAGTGCTCATTTACATTTACCATAGTCTATATTTAAAATTTTTAAGAGTAAAACAAAATGATAAAACGTGGCCTTATTAAATATTTAAAACATTCTTAACATGTACATTTTATGTTGATTTGCTTTGAGAAGAACAAATAGTTTGAGTTATTTAGTAGATTGTAAAATAAATACATAACTTTAGATTTTCTTGTTTAATTTGAAAAAAAAAATGAATCCAATGTAACATATGCCCATCAATGACAATAGAAATTGGTCAAGCCACTGACTCTTTTACCAACCAAAATGTGCATCAATCATGGGCAAAATTTTACACAAAATGGTATATGGTATATTTGATATTCACTCAAATCAGACGAATTCATGACATTAAAATTGGATTAGATAATAAATTCTATATGCATTATAATTTTACAGTCCATTTATTTTTTATCCGACCAAACGTTTGAATTTATATATATGTCCCCGATATCTTTGTGTCATGGCTAGGGTGTAAACGAACTGTACGCAAACTAACAAAGTTCGTGTTCGTGTTCAGCTCGTTTGAAATCTTGTGTGTTTAAAATAGGCTCGTGTTTGAAATTGTTCGTAAAGTTACTGTTCGTGTTCGGTTTGATTTGTTTGAAATATGTTTGAAATATTTGAAATGTTTGAAATGTTCGAGTTGTTCGAATTGTTTGAAATCTTACAAATTTGTTTGTATTGTTCGAATTGTTCTAAATCTTTCAAAAGCTTAAACCTATATAAAGTTAATGTTTAAATCTGTATGAATTACAACACAAATGCAAAATAGTCGAAACACAACTCACAATAAAACCATAATATTATCTCATTCCATAAGAAAGTTCAGATCTAGAGACAATATGCGAGATTTCACTCTCAAAAACTATGTTTAAGTCAAAGAAACTAAATAAAAGTCAAATAAACTAAATAAATTTAAAAGAAATATAAGAAAATTTAAGCTAAGAGACGAACCTGAAGATAAATATGAAATTATAAAATTTAATATATGCTAAGTGGCGAATCTGAAGATCAGATTATAATTTATAGGATTTAATTTTTTAAAATATGCTAAATTTTTAGAGTATATAATTATTTTTAAAATATGATAAATTTTTTATATATAATTATTTTAAATTATTTTATATTTCGAACAATAACTATTCAAACACGATCGAAAAAGTGACTCTTTGTGTTTGGTTCATTTATAAACCGAACGAAAAAAATTGTTCGTGTTCATCTCGTTTGCTTATTGAACGAATCGAACATGAACTCCCCGACGACCTGAACACGAACTGTTCGCGAACAACGAGTTTTTTTGACAGCCCTAGTCCTGGCATGAAAAATTTCTAGCTTCTCTCATATTATTGAGGTAACTATTTTGTTCATTGCACTGTAAATTCTTTCATCCTTGAATTGTGTACACAATCTTTATGTATTGATAATGATTAAAGCTAAAATGCCAACTTTTGTGCAAATTGGATTTGAAAGAAACTTAATTAGAGGATGACAAACAAGACACTTGGAAATATGAAAACAACAATAAACACAAAACACCCCTAGAGCAAGGATCAGAGATGATGGGTTGCATGTCGAGGTAGTGGAAACAGAGAGTGATAGGTGGTAGGAAGGTTTAACGACAACGAGGGGAAGGCGATTTGGCGGTTGGACAACAAGAGGCTATGGGGTGGGCAGCAGCAAGATGGACTGGGTTGGTGCGGGTGGATAGCAAGTGTGCAGTGCCAGGAGGGTGACAACAATCTAGGAGCAAGGAGAGGCGGCAATAGTAAGGAGGGGGTGCATGGAATGGTCGACAACAAACAGACAAGGGAAATAGTGAAGGAAATATGTGGAGGTAATCATCACCCTAGAGCAGGAGACAGCTGGAACACCGACTGTCGAATACAACCTTAGCAAGGGAAATATGTTGACGACAAAAAAACTGAAGCAAAAAACTGAGGCCTAAACAGAGAAAACAACATATATTATAATAGGTAAGAGGAGCTACCTTCCCCTTTGGGCGACAACCTAACCCAAAGGAAAGGGCTGACCAACCCATGAATCCTCTCCCGCTGAACCAAATTTGTTAGTTTGGTGAGCCCCACATCACTCTCCTATGGTTGGGGGAGTTTCAACCTCATTCGTCGAAGCTTCTGGTTCCTTATAGCACGGAGTCAAATCCGCTATGTTGAAAGTAATATAAATATTATAGTCCCTTAATTGGTTGATCTTGTAGGCGTTGTTCAACTTCTTGAGAATTATGAAAGGTTGATCTGTTCTGGACTTGAATTTCCCGAAGGATCCAACCAAAAACTTTTCTTTCTTCAACTTGATCCATGCAAGATTCTCTTCTTAGAATGTCACATTCTTTCTAGTTTTCTTTGCTTGTGTCTGCTACTGGCGGTTCTGATTGGTGTTCTCCTTTTCCACCTCTGCGTGTAACTTTTGAATCTCTTGCACCCTTTCCTCAGTTTCCTCACTAATCTCTAATATCTCTGATGTTAGGAGTGGTACCAAGTTAAGTGGAGTGAGTGGGGTGTGCCCATACACAATCTCAGATGAGGTGCGCCCATGCACAATCTCTAATGGGGTGTATCTCGTTGTCTAACTCACAGATCTGTTGTAAGCAAATTTGGTCTGGGCTAGGAGGTCCCACTGCTTAATATTTTTCCGCACAAAGCACCTCCGGAGGTTCCTCAGACTCATGTTCATTGCTTCTGCCTAATCGTATGTCTGTGGATGAGTCGCTCGGCTAAATTGAAGTTTAGTGCCAAGCTTCCCCCATAGGGTTCTTCAAAAGTGACAAAAACTTAACATCTCTGCCGGAAGTAATGGTTCTGGATATTTCGTGCAGTCTCACGACATCCCTAAAGTACAAGTTAGATGTGATGCATCCAACCTCTGGTGGCAATGTATGAAATACATCATCTTCGAGAAGCTATCTACAACCATCACAGAGTTCATGTTCCTCTGTGTCCTCGGAAGACTCTCCATAAAATTCATGCTAACATCCACCCATGGGGCATTCAGTATTGGTAAAGGAGTATATAGTCTTGCATTTTGTCCTCTGGTTTTGGCCATATGATAAATTTTGCACTGTCTGATGCACTGCTTCACATCTCTCATCAATTAGGGCAAAAAAAAAGTGTTCTTGCACGATTGCGAGAGTTTTATCCCTATCAAAGTGTTCTGCAAGTCTTCTATTGTCACGTTCACAAATAATGGACTCTCTCAACGAACATCTAGGAGTACAAGCATATTCTAGTGGAACTAGTTACCATCAGCCCTGTGATACTATCTGAGAATTCTCCTGACACTGCTCGCAGATCTCTTCGAAATCTTCATATTTCCTTTACAACTCCTTCACTTCCTCAAAACTTATGACTTGAGTCTGCATAGAAGTGATCAACAAATTACGGCGGCTTGGTGTATCTGCTACTAAATTCTGGCTTCTTGCCTTGTGCTTAAGCACAAATCGGAATGATGCCAAGAATTCCACCCAAGATGCATGTTGGCCCTTCATTTTGTTCTGGCTATTCAAGAATTTTAAAATCTTATGATCCGTATATAAGGTGAACTTGCTCGTCGACAGGTAATGACTCCAGTGATTAAGAGCTTTCATGATCGCATATAACTCTTTGTCATACGTCAAGTATATTCTCCTTTACTCATTTAACTTCTTACTAAAGATTGCTATGGGGTGGCCTCCCTGTCTCAGTATTGCTCCAATTCCCACATTAGAGTTTTACACTCCACCTTGAACAACTGATTGAAGTATGGTAATACTAATATTGGTTCCTGAGTCACCTCTCCTTAAGTGTATCGAAACAGGACAAAGCTGCATCCATCCACTGAAACTTCTCCCTTTTCAAAAGTTATGTCAGAGGAACTGTGATGGTGCTGAAGCTCTTGATGAATCACCTATAGAATAATGAAAGCCCCAAAAATTGGCTCAACTCGGTAAAGGATCTTTGGGTCGTCCAGCTCACGATGGCCTTGATCTTTGCTGGATCCATCTGAATGCCTGCATTCGACACAATATAACCCCAAAAGCATCCTTGTGCTTTCAAAGAGCGACACTTCTTTTGGTGGGCGTATAATTTTTCTGATCGCAAAACCTCGAATACCGTCCTCCGGTGCTGTAAGTGCCCCTCCTCGGATTTGCTATATATATCAGTATAATCAAAGTACATCACTACAAACTTCCTGATGTGAATCTGAAACACTTAATTCATCAATCTCATTAATGTGTTGTGCGTATTAGACAATCTGAAAAGACATGTTTGTCCACTTGTATAATCCATCCAGGCTTTGAAAGCAGTCTTCCTCTCGTCCCCTAAACTCATCTAAATCTGGTTATATGTACTCCGAAATCTTCATATTTCCTTACAACTCCTTCACTTCCTCAAAACTTATGACTCGAGTCTGCATAGAAGTGATCGACAAATTACGGCGGCTCGATTTATCTGCTACTAGATTCTGGCTTCTCGCCTTTTGCTTAAGCACAATTTGGAATGATGCCAAGAATTCCACCCAAGATGCATGTTGGCCTTTCATTTTGTTCTGGCTATTTAAGAGGTCTTCCGACGAGGTATGAGGAACTTGTATTTGATATAGTGATCTTGTTAATGGCATGACTATCAAATCACATCTTTCACGATTCGTCCTTCTTCGGTATCATCAAGGAAGGGACTACACATCGGCTTGTACTTTCTCCGACCAAAGCCCATTTAACGAGATACTGTACCTGTCGCTGTAATTCCTTGTGCTCTACTGGTCTTAATTGGTAGGCAGGCCTGTTTGGCAATGCTGATCCAGCGATGAGATTTATGACATGTTGAATGTCTCTCAATGATGACAATCTCTCTGGAAGGTTGTCAGTCACATAGCAGTGGTTCTATGGGTTCTGGTATCTCAACCTTCTTCTCAGTTCCCTCTAACAGGACTAAAGTCATTGTTACTGGAGCCTCTCGTACCGACTGCATAAAGGTGACTCTTGGAACTATCGTCTCTTCTGTGATGTCCCCTCCTTGTCTCTGATGAGCAAAAGAATTGTGTCTTCCATCATTCTTTAATGAATAAGTTTTTTTTTAACCTGTCTTGTTGGACCTTGCGATCGAACTACCACGACCTCCCCAACAAAATATGACAAGTGTCTATATACACCACTTTACACCACACCTGCTTCTGTAGCTGACCTCCATTTGAAAACTCAACCAACATTATTGATCCACTCATATCTCATTTCCCCTTTTCAACTAAGGGAGTAGGATTGAGGATGGTTCGTGTGGAAAACACCAATTTCTTCACATCAGAGTGGATATTACATTCTCATAATTTCCACTGTCAATAATCATGTTGCAGACTTTTACTTTCTTAGTGCACTTGGTGTGGAAAATACTTTGCTTTAGCCATGAATAATAATTCTTTGACCTAGCCTGCAAGACCCTCCTTATGACTACCATTTCTCCCTTATCTCTCTGGAGTTCAAGTTCCTTGTTCTGGTCCTCCTCTGCTTTCTCTTCACTCATGTCCTCGACCACACCTTGTTTAGTGAATGAAACAACTCGACTTGTGGGGCAGCTCAAGGCTGCGTCCATAGCTGTGGCACATTAAATATCTCCTGACAGGCGCTGTACTGGGAGAAATAATCTTTTAGGGTTTCTTTCTACTCAGAGATGGATTGTCACTTCCCTGTCTGGTATTCCCAATTTCTCGAGACGTACCCTTATTGTTAGCTATAGCAGTAGGTGGTTGTCTGAATGAGGGCGGTTGTCAACTTTTTTTTTGCTGTCTCTCCACCTTCAAGGCTACGATTTGGACATCTCCCAGTGACCAATAGGGCTGCAGTTGCACAATGACACTAATAAGGGGCTTCTGGCCCCCCCAGATATTGGGCTATGATATGTTCGTCTGGCTATGCTAACTCACATTCGTTTGTAGTTGGTCAAACTATGTCATGAACTCCACTACTATGTCTCTTTGTTTTAGGTGATGAAACCACATAAACATATTCTGATGGTAGTGATTAGGCAAGTAATCTGCTCTGCATCTTCTTCCATCTAGCAATCTTGTCACTTCTTTGCTTATTTGCCTCTACAAGTTTTCACACCACAAAGAAGCGCTCTTTTAATTTGATGGATGTAAGTTTCACCCTCTTATCTTTTGGCACCTTTTTATACTCGAAGATTTTCTCAACCGACTGCAACCATTCGATGAAATCATCTGGATCCATCCCCTCCATCCAAGTCCAATAGATTCATTTTTATTATTAAATCTCGCTATCATCTACACATTGTCTTCTCTCTCGACCTCATTTGATAATAAATTTTAAGAGCGTCCGTCCTCCTCCACTCTAAAGTCGTCCCTATGAAATTGATTCAGATTCTCCCATTTGAGTCACGATCGTGGGTAATCTTCCTTGGGGTTTGTCATCAATCTTCGCAAGCCTCTGCTGCAGTCGACGGATCTCTCGTTGTATCTCTTCCCGGGTAAGTTCCAGCATGTGGGTTGTTGGTAACATGGTTAACGTTTGGATTTGTGGGAGTGGGAGTGGAAGTGGAAGAGGAGGGTATTTAGGATAGGAAAAAAAATTCTGAAAAGTGGAGATGTGTAGGAAGGCTAGAAATCCTAGGATAGGACTACTCTTTGGCTAGCTCTGATACTAAATGATACCAGAGTTAACTCAAAACCAGGCGAACTCTTTGGCTAGCTCTGACACTAAATGATACCAGAGTTAACTCAAAACCAGGCGAAATGAAAATATTATTGTTTAAATTCAAAGTAAATTACAAACAAAGCACTTGGAAATAGGAAAACAATGACACAAACATAAAAGACCCCCTGGGATGAGGATCAGATGTGGTGGGCTGCGTGTCATGGTAGTGGAAACGAAGTGCGGTAGGTGATAATGAGGTTTAACGGCAGCGAGGGGATGGTGGTTTGGCGGCCGGACAGCAAGCAAGAGGCTGTGGAGAGGGCGGCAGCAAGCTGGACTGGGTTGGTGCATCTGGACAGCAAGTGCATGGTGCAGGGAGGGTGCCATCAATCTGGAAGGAGAGGGGAGGGCGGCAACAGTGAGGAGGGGGCGAATGGAAGGGGCGACAGCAAGCAGTCAAGGCAAACAAGGAAGAAAATATGTGGTGGTAATCATCTCCTTGCAGGAGAATACAACCAAGCATTCACAGAGTCCTTGGATCAGCCCTAACAAGGGAAAAAAGACTCCGACTGTAGAAAACAGTTGAACCCTAATCAGAGAAAACAACATATTTATAATAGTGAACTGGTCAGCCTGCTGAGCCATGTCTCAAATTGTGTACAGAATCTTTATGTAATGATTAAAGCTAAAAATGTCAACTATGTGCAAATTGGATTTTAACTAAACTTAATTAGGACACCAAGCACCTTGTCTGTAATTAAATTTTGTTTTATTTAATATAATTTATATGTACCATTTAAAAATAAAGCATGTGAAGTTAAGTTACTAACAAATCATTTCTGCATGGAATTTATTTATCATGTGATGATAACTAGTTTTTCTTGCCATCATACTCAGCAAATCTAATGACTGACATATTGCAAATCCTAAACAAACATCCCCAGTCTATCTTGTCAGTAATTTTATATTTGAAAGATTTACATGCATACCACTCAATCCCTATCTATTTACATATCTAACACCTAAACCTTCAATTTCTTACATTCATACCACCTTACCAATGCATGAAAAGCTGTAATCAGCCTCTTAAAAGCTAAAATGGCGGTATCATTGATGCAATATGAAAGATTTGAGTGCTATGAATGTAAAAAAGTAAAGTTTAGGCATTAGATATGTAAATACATAACTCTTGGGGGGTATGTATGTAAATGCCCAAACTGTCGATTATCATAGTTTTGTGTTTTCACCTCCAGTTCAGTGGCAAAACAATAGGGATAATTGGTCTCGGGAGGATCGGCTCAGCCATTGCCAAAAGAGCTGAAGCATTTGGATGCTTCATCTGCTACAATTCAAGAATACAGAAACCAAACACAAACTACAAATACTACCCCGACGCCGTCTCGCTGGCGAAGGACTCTGACGTGCTCGTGGTGGCATGCCCGCTCACCGCCGAAACTAGGCACATCGTCGACCGTAACGTGATGGATGCTCTCGGTCCGAACGGCGTGCTCATAAACATTGGTAGGGGATCTCATGTTGATGAGGGCGAGCTCGTCAAGGCGTTGATGGAGGGCAGGATTGGTGGGGCTGGGCTCGACGTGTTTGAGCACGAGCCTCATGTGCCGGAGATCTTGTTTTCGCTCGACAATGTGGTGCTGACACCACACGTTGGAAGCGCGACGGTCGAGACACGACGAGCCATGGCCGACCTGGTGCTTGGAAACCTGGAGGCGCATGTGATGAACAAACTTTTGCTTACTCCGGTGCTATGATTGAATTTGTGAGATTGTTTTTATATGGAGCTTTGTATTCTTGAGGATTATTTTTGGGTAGAGAATGACATTGACATTGATATTGAATTGACATATGTTTGAATAGCTTTAGCCTTTAGTGTGGGCCACAAGGAATGGGGGCAACATATATATGTTTCTCTTATGAAATTTTGGCGTTCTTAGAAGACTTTGTTTGAACTATAAATCTTTTAAAAACAACAAAAAAAAATTATAAAAAAAGAGAAAAAAACTACACACACACTCACACACACACACACACACAAATATATATATATATATATATATATATATATATATGGAAGATTTACACAATTGGGACACAATTCTTAGGTATTTACACATCTAACCCGCAAACTTTGATATTGACATTGCTATCACTCATGTACCTAAAGGTGTATTCATTTTAAAAAAAGAATGATTGTGATATTTTTTATGTGATCCGAAAGATTCGAGCGTAAAGAATATAAAAAATCAAAGTTTAGCTTTTAGATATTTAGATATAGCTATCTTCTTAAGGCTCACGTTGCCAGAGGGGATTTGAACCCTTCGACTTAAAAGGTCTTATAGTGGAAAAATTATTTCATACGGATCGTGCGTGCGGTGTTCGATCCGGACCGTAAATCACATGATTTACTGTCCGGATGTATTTCGGTGGGCCTCACTTAATTTTTTTTTTAAAACAGAAATAATCCTGACCGTAGATCACCGGTGATCTACGGTCAGGATTATTTCTGTTTTAAAAAAAAAATTAAGTGAGGCCCACCGAAATACATCCGGACAGTAAATCATGTGATTTACGGTTTTTTATAGTGGAGATGTCAACCAACAGGTCAGGATACACGACACATGTATGTATGCATATATATGTATACATATTCTTTTCGTAAAAAAAAAGTAGGTAGTATTTACATGCATACCATTAAATTCCTATTGATTTACTCATCTAGCCATTGAACTTTAACTTTTATGTTTACTGTACCCAAGTCATGCATGAAAATGTGTATTTCGCTTTTTAAAAGTTAAAATTAGTTGTATTTTATGTGATAGGAAAGTTCTGGGGGTATAAATGTAAGAAATAAAGTTTAGTGTTTACATATATGAAAATATAAGAATTGGATGTTATGTAAATGGCCCAAAAAATATTTTTCATAATATATATTATATATTAAATAGCATTTGTAATCTACAAGCAATGAGAGAAGTCCATAGTTTGGATAGGAAGTTTAGTAGGGCTCAAGAAAATTTGTTTGGCTAACAAATTGGAGTTCTCTTAAAATTATCACAAATGTCTGTTAAATTAGCTATACACTCACAACAATTTTACATTTTTGCCATTGACAGTTTGCGCGATTTTCAGAAGTGATTGAAATTTTGTTTCGAAGCTATGGGTTGTAAACGGATCTGAGTCAAGCTTGAGCTATCTTTAGCTTGAGATTGATTAAGTTTATGCAGCTCGAGTTTAAGCCTAAAAACTTCGAGCTGGCTCATGAGTTATTATAAAAAAAAGAGAAAAATATTAATTTAAAAAGAGATAATTAAATGCATAACACACAATTCTTATGTATTTACCTATATAATACCTAAATTTTAATATTTATATTTATTATACTTTAATATTAGAAATTCATACATGGAAAAATGGTGTACCTCACTTTCATTTAAATATTTCTTGCGATAAAACTTTGACGGGATTTTACACATACGACTCATTCTGCATATAAATTTTGTTTTCTTGCATTTATACCGCCTAAATCTTTTATATCACATAAAAAAATACCACTATTTTAACTTTTAAAAAACTAAAAACATCTTTTCATGCCGAAGTAAAATGATATATATGTAAAAATTGTAGCTTAGGTAATCAGCTTGTTCGCAACCCCTCCTGTACATGCAACACCAATAAATCTCTTCCTAGACACCATCTAGTGAACAATGATGCATTATCACACAATAGTAGGATGATTTACATACATGCAAAACCTAAAGTTTAATTTTTACATATATATATATATACCAACCACACCTACACATAAAAAAGCATGTTTTTGCTTTTTTAAAATTGAAATAGTGATATTTTTTATGTAATATGAAAGATTTTGGTGGTTTAAAAAATATAATCTAAGGGCCCGTTTGGGGCAGTTTATTTGGGCGATGACGTTTTAAAAACGCACCTGACCTGTTAACCAACTTATGTGTTTTGAAAATAGTGTTTTCACACCGCACTTATCTAGGCGCGGAGATCGACGTTTTAAAAACGCACTTGACCTGTTAACCAACTTATGTGTTTTGAAAACACTGAAAACAGTGTTTTCACACCGCACTTATCTAGGCGCGGAGATAGTTACGGTGACAAATTTCTGACAACGATCTGACTTCTCCAAAAATATAAAAATTTGTAATAGTCACCGCACATAACTTATCAACACATTATTTGTAATCAACTTAACAACATATTATTCAATAAGTTGCAGCTGCCCCAAACAGACCCTAAGTGTTCAATATTATAAGCAATGGTACCTCCACAGGAATCAAATAATGAAGGAGACTCAAACTCTCACCTTAGAATTCATCCAACTTCTCTAAAGATTTAATGCATATGGATATATAAATTTGTCGATCGAAACTCGATTCATAACATCAAAATTGGTGCCAATATTGATCTCAATTTAAACAAGATGGCACAAATCTTTATGTCAAAAGAGTAATATAGGAGTTACAAAGATGCCATTCTATCCTCACTAGCATCATTTGATCAAATATTAATCATTATTTAATGTCTTCTCAACATTGTTTCTTTCTTACAACAATCACATGCCCAAACTTTATATTTTACATTTATACGACCCAAATCCTTCTTACCACATCAAAAATACCATCATTTTAACTTTTAAAAAGTGAAATGCACCCATGAATGCGTACGTAGGTAAGGTGGCATATATATAAAAGTTAAAAGCTTCGTTGTTAGATATGTAAATACATCGGAATTGAATGGTATGATAATATAACAGATGAGCAGGGACATAATGATAAATAGCATAAAAGGATTTTAGATAAATCAAGCAAATTGTAGGTACAAATGAACATATTTCTGCCTCACAAACATATAAGCTCTGTTTCTGAAAGTTCTTTCTCAGTTAATAACAGACTGTCTAGAAAATATAATATACAGCAGCTAAACTTGAAACATATGGAATTGATTAGTGCTCCATGATGCTGGCCATCAAGTATGGTAATTTGCATCAAAAAGTGTGAAATTAAGAAGGGAGAATCCCTTCATATAAATTTAATTTTGAATCTGCGCACCTGAAACGGCTATGTTCCAGCTAGGTGCAGATTAGGAAGGAAACCGGACTGCCGCCTTCCGTGTTCTGGGATCAGCTTGTTAATCAGCTCAGGTGAGGACCCAGCCAACTGTAAATCCAGAGGGAGAATTGTTAAATTCATTAATACAAAACAATAAAGAAGTTGGGAGATTTACAGACATACAACTCAATTATTGCATACTTTAACAATGCATGAAAGAGTGTATTTCACTTTTTAAAAGTTAAGATTGTGGGTACTTTGGGTAAGATATGAAAGATGTGGGTTGTATGAATGTAAAAAAGCAAATTTTAAGTGTTAGATATGTAAATATATAGATATTTGGTGGCATGCGTGAAAATGACCCTAAGATATTATAGCAAGTTTGGTGTGGTCAGTATGTCCTTCAATTATGAACTTAGTCTGGACGGCTGGCTTTGTTTCAAGGGGTTTTGATATTTCACTTTTCCATCACTTGCTAAAGCATTGTGGTTGTGAAGTTATTTTGTGGCTGATAAAGGGAAGTTATAAGGTTTTCATCTGCTGTTAGTTGAGATTAGATTAGGGGTGTAAATTAGTCGAGCTCGAGCTTAATTCTACGAGTTAAGAGTTGACTCAAGAGCCAGTGATACTGGAGGAAAAAGCCAAAACCACAAAAGAAACACAAATATTATTATTGAATTTGAAATCGGTTATGACTCTTTAAAACATGAAATAAACAACAAACAAACACAGACACAAACTAACACCTCAAAAGTGTGTCACAAGGGAAGGTTTGTTGGGCGACTGGGAGGTAGGTTGGAAGGTTGGATGGCAAGCTGGGAGGTGGGGCAGCAGTGGGGAAGGCTTGTCAGCACTTTCAGAGGTTGGACAGCGAGCGGGGAAATCCTGACAGTGATGAAAAAGGCATAAAATGCAAGGTAGACCACTGGAAGTGGGCCACTTTAGCAATGCGTGAAAGAGTATATTGCACTTTTTGAAAGTTAAAATGGTGGGTATTTTGGACAAGATATGAAAGGTGTGGGTGGAATGAATGTAAAAAAGCAAACTTTAAGTTTTAGATATGTAAATATGTAGATATTTGGTGGCATGCGTGAAAATGACCCTAAGAAATTATAGCAAGTTTGGTGTGATCAGTATGTCTTTCAATTATGAACTTAATCTGGACGGCTGGCTTTGTTTCAATGGGTTTTTGATATTTCACTCTGATAAAGGGAAGTTATCAGGTTTTCATCTGCTGTTAGTTGAGATTAGATTAGGGGCGTAAATGAGTCGAGCTCGAGCTTAATTCTATGAGCTAAAGTTGACTCAAGAGCCAGTGATACTGGAGGAAAAAACTCAAACCACAAAAAAACATAAATATTATTATTGAATTTAAAATCGGTTACGGCTCTTCAAAACATGAAATAAACAACAAACAAACACAAAAACACAAGCTAACACCTCAAAAATGTATCCCAAGGGCGGTGGAGGTTTACCAAGTGGCTTGGGACAGCAAGTGTAAATGTGGGAGAGGGGGCGGCAGGGGTTGGAAGTTGAACTAGGGGAGGAAGCCAACAGGTTAAGATGGCGGGAAGGTTTGTTGGGCAGCTAGGAGGTAGGTTGGAAGGTGGGGTAGCAAGCTGGGAAGGTGGGGCAGCAACGGAGAAGACTCATCAACAATTTCAGAGGGTGGAAAGTGAGTGGGGAAGCTCTGATAGCGATGTGAAAGGCATGGACAGCGAGAAATATTTGCGTGCATATGACGTACGCATCGCTGCGTACGTCAGGTAGGTTACAGGGAGGGTATTGAGGGTTATATCCGCATTACACTCCTTGCAAACTCCCTGTAAACTACCTGTAACTTAGAAATATATGAAAACAGAAGCGCGAAACTTACTAGTTATAGATAGGTTACAAGTAAGTTACATGAAGGTTACATGGGGTATAACGCGGATATAACCCCCAATACCCTCCCTGTAACCTACTGGACGTACGTAGCTCTGCATACGTCTTACGCATGCAAATGTTTCTCCTGGACAACAAGGTAGACTGCTGGAAGTGGGTCGACTGAGTGCTAGGAGAAATTTTGGGCAGGTGGACAACAAGATTGAGTTGTTCAAAAAGGGTGTTTGAGTGTTGGGATGGAGTATGGGGAGCTGAGGCCTTGCTGGGAGAAGGCTGGCAGCAGGTTGGAGGGAGGATGGCAGCCGGTGATTGTTGGGGAAGAGGTGCGGTGGCCTGCTATAGGGCTGGGAAGCGGATGGACAGTAATAGGAAGGGTGGAAGGATAGATAAATATCACGTCGGGGTCGAGCTATAGTCAAAGCACCACCCGGACCAGTGGAAACGAACACCACCTCGAACGAGGGACAGCCGGAACACTACCTCAATGTTGTATACAACTGTCGAAAGGGAAAATACTAAGCTAAAACCTGATTTCTGATATAAAAAACAAGGCCTCTAACTCTAAGTAGATCATCCTCTATTTATAATGATGCAAGCACTTTATTTTATGCAATACTTAAAATAAGAAAAAAGAATCAAACCAAGATTTCAAATTAGGAAAGAGGAATAATATATTCAAAAATTTTGATTTAGAAATTTAGTTTAGGAAATGGATTATAATGAAAATTTAGATTTTGGAAAGAGGAATAAAAATATTCAAAAATTTTGATTTGGATAAGGTGCTTAAGGAAAAGAGGGGAAGGGGAGAAAAGGGAAAGGGAGAACGGCAACCCCACTCTCTTTGAGGACCGATCGGTCCTCCATAGCCCCCACATCGGCCAACTTATTTATTATGAAAGAGAGAAAATAATAATAATTCAAACTAGTGTTAGAATAAAATAACAACAACAAATAGAATTTAGTATTTATAAGATAATTAATAAGAAATCACATTATATAAAATGTAAAATATCATTTCTTTAGAATATTTGTAATAATTTGAAGAAAGCCTTAAATTTTTAATTTTGAATACATTTTATATTAATTATTTTTCAAACTAATTATTTTTCAAATGAGGCCGCTCACAAGCCAACAAGTCAAGTCGGGCTGGCTTGAGGTTGGCTTGTTAGCTCATCAAACTCAGTTCACCGATCACTTATGGAGTGGAGCCTGAGCCAGCCTGGCTCAATTTCAACCCTAGTTTTGATCTTGTTGTTATGCCATCGGTTTCAGTTCTGTCTTGTTGGATTGGTTACTGTGCTTCAATTTCTGCTAACATTTATGGTCATTTTTGTTTCTCAAGATGTGCTCATGTTAGCAGACTTTATTTTGGGTTGGCTAATGGATCTTCAAATTGCGATACTTCTTTCACATGTTCTCAATCTCTACCGAGTTGCTTTAAACCAGCCATTAAATGTTCTTCGTTCTTTATATGCTTTATTTTATTTTTGAATAATATAACTCTATAACTGTTTTTTTTTTTGTTTGGAGCATTTACATACATGTCACAAAATTCCTATGTACTTACATATCCAACACCTAAACCCTGCTGTTTGTATTTATATCACCCAAATCTTTCATATCAATTAAAAAGTAACACTATTTTAACTTTTAAGAATTGAAATACAACTTTTCATGCAGAGGTAAGTTGGCATACATGCTAAAAATTGAAGTTTTAATTATTAGATATGTAATCACATAAGAACTGAATGGTATGCATGTAAATCTTTCTAAAGAATATCACCTTGGAAATTTGGCCTTAATAGAGCCCTTAATTTTTTTTTTTTTTTTTTTTTAAGCCTTTACACTTGAGATAACTATAAAAACTATCAAAACTACTATGAAAATGCTTTAAAAGCATACTAAAATGGTAGTAGAGATTATAATTGACAATTTATATTTCAAATAGAGAGTTACCTCTTCCTTGAAGTTAAAGAGGGGAGGGAAAGGGCGACCATTTGGCAGTCGGGCATTGGGTTCTCTTAACTCATCGAAGAAGGGATGAGCGCAAGCTTCCAACTAAATAAGAACATTAAAAAATAAAAAATAAAAAATAGAACTTGTAAGAAATAAATCAAATAAATATGTTTTTAAAATAAAAAAATCAAAAATAAAAATCAAAACTAAAATTGATCCCAAATAAGCCCTTTGTATCATACACAAATTCTTCAAAATTTTCAGTTATTTAGCTATGTTAGTCCCGGAGTCTATAAAAGTGTCAATTGACCACCTTGACTTTTAATGGGGTTCAAAATAATCTCCCAAATAATCTCGTGGGAGATTATTTTAGCCATTATTAAAAGAGTATGGAGACTAATTTTGGCACTTCTATAAAATCTGGGACTAACCGTGTAAATAGTCAGGGGACTATTTTGGCAATTTAGTTGGAGGAAAATTACTCGATAAATAACGTTGGATTACCATACCGACAGGTGCATAAAATCTGGGAATAACCATGTAAATAGTCAGGGGACTATTTTGGCACTTTAGTTGGAGGAAAATTATTCGATAAATAACGTTGGATTACCATACCGACAGGTGCAGTTATTATCAAAAGGCATATAATGATATCTTACAGCAGTGTAGCGTAGAATTGGCGAATATTGCAGAAGTCGAGAAGTAAGATCCATTGCTTCTGGGGGCATTCTCTTGTGAAAAACCTGTTTTACATAACATTTTTAGTTTAGACTACATCTGAAAAAAAAAAAAGGTAGGGAGAGGAAAGCAAAAGTTCAATAAACTGCAAACGATCTGCTCAAGCTCTACTCATGTGATATCATCCTTAACGCTCCTAAAGAAGCTTGTAGATCCTTTCAACAGAAAAACTGGCACTTTTTGTTCTCTTATAGCAAATTAATAAATAGAAAGATTTACATACATACCAGTCAATTCCTATGTATTGACATATCTAGCACCTAAAATTCAATTTTTACATGCATGCCACCTTACTTATGCCTGAAAAGTTGTATTTGACTTTTGAAGTTAAAATAGTGGTGTTTTTTTTCAGATTTGAAAGATTTTGGTGGTATAAGTGTAAAAAAATAAAATTTAGGTGTTAGATATATAAATAAATAGGAATCTACCGGTATGTATGTAAATGCACTTAATAAATAATAATAATAATTTGATTCTGTATTCACCAAGCTAAAATTTCTGCACTTGTACATTAAGATTTCCTTCCAACATGCATAACCGATCACAAGCATAGAGATGCTCAATACAGCAGTTTAAAATAAGAAACAAGAAAATATAATCATAGTCTAAAATAAGATTAACGGTGATAATATAATCAAATTTCATTCTAATTAATTTTAACAGGTGTTCAGGCAAGTTTTGACAATTCACACAATTGGCTACATATGTTTTTTTATATCCTTTGCCCAACTCTGCTCATCCACACAATTGGCACGTGTATCATCAATATAATCAGGATTTTTGTGCTTTAAACCTATGCATGAAAATATGCACCACTTTAATAGCGCTATTTTTCAAGTGATATTAAATTGGGTGCTCTGTGTGTGCCTATAAAAGTTTAGGTGTGAGATAAGTAAATATATTAGATTGTGCATGGAAATGAATAGGATTAGGGTGATAGCACAGTCAAATTTTACTCTAATTAATCTTAACAGTGTAAGTGTAACATGTGCAGAAAAAATTTGACAATTCAAAATTTGCATATTAAACAATAACTTATATTTGAGAGCAATATGGCATTCCCAAATGCGTTAAAGTTGAAGCACCTATGCAACTGTCTTTGAGTATCAAGATGTCCCACTAAACTAAATGGTAAAAGCTAGCCGCCCGCAAGTTAAAGAAGAGTGCATATTTTGATGAGAAAATTTTAAGGAGCTACGCCAGCATGAGGGAAAAGACATGATCACTAATTGTTCTAAGATGAAAAAAGAATTGCAGCACCGGTACCTACCCGCACATTATAGGAAAGATATATCCGTAAAAACCTCAGCAATTACATCCCTGGGTGTCCGCCACATCATATAGGCAGAGTTAACACTTGGATTAAGCAACAAGAGTACATCCAACATAAATCCAAACTGACCCCAAATTTGGGCATATTGAATCAAATTGCACAACCAAGGAGATAATCTATTATACTGACCAAAAAGTTGTTGAAGAAATAGGTAATGGCACAGAAGACACTGAAGAAGATGATGATACAAAAGAGAAGTATCAGATTCAACTGAACGGGGAGAAAAGCATGTAGTTCAAGCTGAGACCCATGAGAGAAACTCCAATCGAATTAACATTAGTGGCCCAAGACGGTTCTAAGTATGAGGAACTGACACTAGACACATGGCAAGCCCATATAAGAGAATTTTAGAATTTCAGATATATAATTTATTTCTTGAGCTGCTCTATTAAGGGAGGCCCAATATGTCAGCGATGAGATTCTTTTTACTACGTTTAGAAGACTATATAAAATTATTCGGATATTAAATTCAATTCAACAATATACCCAACGATAGATGTCGAAACAGGAGGGTGAAGAAAATATCTATCAAAGAATAAGAATAGGTCTCTCCTATGTGGTTGCTAGTGAAAGTTGCTCAGTCTGCCATAGATTTTATCCTAGAGTTGAATCTTCCTTACATACTTGGTTCGTGAGAATACTCATCCACATGTAGCTCCAATTTAAGTTGTGCCAAGAGGTTGAATATTCATTCTATCAGGATATTTTTTTGGAACGACAACACCAACAGTATTGACTTATCGGGAAATTACAATAACTCCACCTTCAATGCGACCGATTTGACATTACACCATGAGGAGACAGAAACTTCAACGAATGAGATAGAATCTCGCCCATCCCCGGAAGACCGATGGAGAAGTCCCTTCTAGCGGGGGACGCACTTGAGAGCAAAGTCCCCCTCCTATGTCTAGTGCTTGGACCGACTGGTTCAGGCAAGAGGGAGAGCCGATCGGCCCCCTTATTCGGATTTGGCACCTCCTTTAAGTTGTGGGCTTGATCCTTAACTATCTAGAATTATATATTTGCTTCTAGTGCTTTAGATTGGTAGTTTTGTGTCTTTTGTATCAGGACAGTAGTTGACATTTCTTCTTCTCTTTGAGAATTGTACCCTAGGCTTCAAGTGGTACTTCGACTGTCTCATGGTCTCAAAGTTGTGTATATCTTCCCTACCCACTTTCGCGTCCTCCCCACATTGCTACCGGTCGCCCTTCATTGTTGCAGCAGCCCAGAGAACATTTTGATTGCTATTTTTTGTAGTAACAATTGTCACCATCGCCCCCCCTCCTCTCTTCACTGCCTCAGTAATTCCAGCCCACCAACATCGTTGTCGTTGCTGTCCCGCTGCCTCCATCTAGAAACTCCTCAGCCATGTTGTTTTCTTTCAGCCTCCCAGTCGCTTCCCCCTTCCCTTCCTTCTTTGTTGTCGCTCAAACCACTCCTTTCCAGTAATGTTCTTGTTGTTCTATAGCCCTCCCACCTTGTCGCCACCGCCCAGGATAGCCAGGGAACACCTACCCACCCCAACTCCTCATTGTCACCATCCAGGACAACAACCATACTTGTTATCCCTGCATTTTCGCACCAACCCTGGCTAATACCAGCATTCCTTTGTTACCACCACACTCGCCAGTCATTCTGATCCACCTAGCCGACCTCTACAACCCTTAGGATACCCTTTAGGGGTGTTTGCTTGTAATTGTTCTTGTATGTTTGATTGTAATCACATATTTCTTTTCAGTAATAACATTTGCTTTCCTAATATTATTTTAGGTTAAGAGTGATATCAATGCATAACCACCTAAAATGTTATAGCAATAAGGAGCTATGAAGTTCAAGATGACATGAGACTGGCCCGACCAAAGCAAAAAATGCCATATAGCGTAATAGGTGGAATATTTTTTCCGCTATTAGAAGCGCTCATAATGTAGAATCCTCAGTATGACGATGGCGACCACCAAGAATTCCGCTATTAGAAGCGCTTATAATGTAGAATCCTCAGTATGACGATGGCGACCACTTGAAAAATTATACCAAGAAGGATAACAATGTGAAGTTCAATACCAAAGCAGATAATAATCACATGTTGATCATATACAATTCACTAAAGAAAATTTAGAAACATAAACTTCTCAAAGTTTTCATGATCTTTAAAAGCAAGCCATTTACAGCACAAGTCAGCTTGTGGGAAAACAAAGATTTCACCTTAGAATTGATAAGAGATACATCACTATTTTTTTAAGCTCAAAATTTGTGGTTGAAAATTTCTTAAATTTACTGCAATTCTTGGAAGCCGTCTTTGAAATTAATTAGGTTGAATGAAGATATTCTCTTAAATGTTGAGGCAATTTTTGGTTTGGTAGGTGAAATTTCTTTAAGAAATCCACAGAAAATGGGGCGTGTAATGGAACACTCCTTGGATGAGTGACCTCCTAAGAAGTTACACACTATCAAAAATACCACAAAATTCAGCACAAAATGAGAGCTGAAGAGGAAGAATAATCAATGGATCTCGGACCTAAACGATCAAAAGTTTCTATATGATAGACTTTTAGAAGAAATGGAGAGTAGGAATGAATAAACTCTTACATTAGACGGGGAAGAAAGATTACAAAGTTATATAAATAAAGAGTTAAACCAAAAGTGTGAGATGCTTTTTGGTGTAACAATTGGAATTCTTCTAAAATACCACAGTTAAGCAAGCTCAACTGGGAACTTTCAATATAGTTCTTCGAAAGCTACATCAATATGGCTAAAACCGTGAGATTTAAGCTAATATAGAATATGCTAGGCCATAGCAAATCATTCATTACATAATATAGGCTCTTGTTACATAATCATTCCTAAATTCTGGATGTCATCAACATCTCTTTCTTGGTCACTGATATCAATCAGTTATAACATAATAACACATCTCAAATATATCAAACTCGATGAGCAATATATTTCAACGATCATACACGACACCTTTATGTTCCAATCTCTCACGGAAAGCGATATAATCACACTGGTCTTCAACAATGTCATTCATACATTAATGTATGTGCTAACACAATGAGCTAAATTATGAGACTTACAATTGGTTAGCTTTAGGACAATTGTATTGATTATATAGAGTTAATAAATATTCTAACTTACCAATGAAAACAAAACAAAAACAATTTTAATATATAATATACATATACTAAATAAACTAAAAAACTTAATTAAGTTAATTTCAAAATTATTAAAATAATATGACTTTCATATCTATAGATTGTTTACAAACGTTACCATTACCTAATCAAGGAAAGGTTCATCTAAAACTACATTTATAGTACTACTAGATAGAGTTTATTTCAATCAACAAACACTTGGATTTTGTTAAAAAATTTTAAAATAACAAAATTATTCAGAGAATCTAAAAGATGCAGACCTTGTGCCAGGGGTGAGCTTTGATCTGCGGAAACCTGAAATCGGTATAGTTTGGATTCATGCATCGAATTTCCTCCCTTGTAGGGGTACCCAGAACCTATAAAAAGCAGCAAAGTATTTCGAACTAAACTTTGGTTTTCATCAAATAAAATAGCATTCACTCCATTGGGATTTAAAAAATAAAATAGCTTCACCTTAATTATCTCAACAAGCTGATCGACGGCACTCTCGCCTGGAAAGAGCGGCTGGGAAGCAGTAAAAAAACATCTTAATAAAAAGGGCAAGAAAATTGGGGCATTTACATACATAGCACACAATTCTTATGTATTTACATATCTAACACCTGAACTTTCATATTTACATTTAAAACACTAAAAACCTTAACATCACATCAAAAATACCACCATTATTAACTTTTAAAAAGTGAAATGTAAATTCTCATGCATAACTTCATGACAATAAAGTATTATAAGTGTAAATATCAAACTTTTGGTGTTTAGTTATGTAAATACATAAGAATTGTGTGGTATGCATGTAAATTTCCCAATAACATTTGAAAACAGAAACCCCGGCTAATACTAAAATTCGGATCATGCAAGTAACAAAATAATTACTAACCTGGCCAAGTAATAATTCCGCAAGAACACAGCCTGCGGACCATACATCAATTGTAGTAGTATATTCTGTTGCACCAAATATGAGCTCTGGAGCACGATAGTAACGAGAACAAATGTATGAAATGTTTGCTTCACCTTTAATCTTAATCTGATAAAATACACACGTTGAGAGCACAAATTTCCATTAATGGGGTTAAAATGATCTAATCCATAATCTTAACAAAAGTTTGACAAATTTAAGCACACCTTATATTCCCATTAGTTTAATCTGATAAAATACACCAGTTGAGAGCACAAATTTCCATTAGTGGGGTTAAAATAATCTAATCCATAATCTTAACAAAATTTTGACAAATTTAAGCACACCTTATATTCCCATTAGCGGGATTAAAAGAGCCAAATTTAGAATAGTAAACCAAGGTACATAAATTTAAGCAAGACTTATATTTATTTCTCCAGTTAAAAGAAAAAATGCTTTTTAACGAGCTCCTACTTTTGGAACTCAGCTTCAAATAGTGCCAAGAAAACATCTTTTGTGCGATTGCATATAATACCAACAAAATAATGTAAAGTTAACCAAGGAACTTTTTCTTTAGAAATTATCTGAATAGATATCAATTAATAAAATGAATATGATAATAAATTAAGGAAATTATTTAAAGTTAATTAAAGAATTATAATTAGGCTAATTAAATTTAATTTAATTAATAATTAATATAGTTACTTTGGTAAATCATAGATTTTATATGATAACGAAGCTAACTAATTAAATAAAGAATAGGTTAATTGAATTTTTAACTAAAAAATTAGTAATAACTTTGAGGTTATGATCTAAGAAAAATAAGTTTGGCTCAACTTTAATTATGGCTAAAAACAAATTTAACATTTATCTCATTCTTTAATTAGTCATGGCTTAGTAGATGACATCATCAATTAATGATTATGATAATAAATTTAAATAATTAATGAGAAAATCCCTGGCCTAGGCTCCTAGCGACTCAATTCTTTCTACATGGTTACAAATTTGAGCAACACCCTTGGCGACTTATTTACTCACCATTCCAAATAAAAAAAAGGCTAATTAGTCATATTAATAATGACAAAGTTAACTTTTTTATTAAATATGCATTGAGAATTAAGAAAATATCATATATTTAATTAATTGGTCAAATTTATTTTGTTTAAATTAACAAAAAAAAACAACAAGTTATTTGATTAATTATGCTGATTTGTTATTCACTAATCGTTGGTTTAATAAATAGTCATAAGATGGTCAATTAATCTAATTAAAAATAGAAAAAAATCAAATTAATTACCTGAATAAATGCACAAATAGTGCACTGACTATTTATATGGTTTGATTTAGTTTCAAAGTAACACATTTCTTATTAAATAAAATCAGAGTATCGTTGATTAACTAAGCTAGTTTGCATTTCATCAATTATCAAGAAAATAAATTAGTCATAAACTGACCAATTAATCTAATCAAATGTCAACAAACCATTTTAGTAATTGATATAGATACCAAAATAGTGCCCAATAAAAATATATAAATGGGGTTAGTTGGTTTGGCATTTTCATTAATAATTACATTAGAGCCACTGGGACCTTTCTCACTAAGGAAAAATAAAAAATTTTCAACATATTTATAAACTTCCACAAAATGATCCTCGCCCAATTTCAAAGCAAAATTCATATTCTCAAAATCAATAATGCAAAAGATTGCTACAGCTCCACTCTAGACCCTTATCTATCAAAAATTTAAATCATTCACATAAGCTCTTGTATTGACACACCTTAACAAAATGGTATGACTGAGAGAAAGAATATACATTTCCTCAAAGTGGGCCGTTTAATTTTGTTCACTAACAATGTACCCAAATACTTATGAAGGATGCAGATCTCACATCCACTTATCTCATAAATAAAATCTCTAGCAGAATGCTAAACTTTAACAAAACTCTCAACACCCTCATAAAATTATATCATCACATTCAGTCCATCATCTCTAACATACCATTAAAAATTTTTGGTTACATCACTTTTGTTCATCTACATCAACCACATCAGACCAAATGTGAACTCAAGTCAAACAAATGCATTTTGTGGGCTACACTTCAAACAAAAAAGGGTATAAATGCTATTTGAACACAAAAATTCTACAATTCCATGGATGTCATCTTCTTTAAAAATCAATCATATTACCCCAATTCTAAAATTCAAGAAAAGAGTTGGAAAGAATATCATATTTGGGAAACCATTCAGAAACCTCAAGCTCACTTCCCATATATTCCTGATGAACACATTCTTGTCCCAACAATCACAAATCAATTTGAAAATGAACCTACTATTCTACTAAATCATCCCGCATCTCCCACGAAAAAAACCAAAATTTTGTGTACACCAGAAAGAAAAAACCTAGTGAGCATGTCAGAGACAATATGCAAAATCACAAATGTCAATCAACGAAACCACCTCCACACACGCCAAATATTCACACAGAGGTTGGGTCACCCTAGAGGAAAAACACCCGATAGAAGAATTTGTAACCTATGGAAATTTATCCTCTTATAAATCTTTTATTCAGAGCTTGGATAATGTAGAGGTCTCAAATTCAATTCAAGAGGCCTTACGTATTCCTAATTGAAAAAATATTGTGAAATAAGAGATTCTTTCCTTTGGAAAGAATGGTATCTGAATCATAACTCTTCCACTTAGGAAAAGAACTATAGGGTGCAAATGAGTTTTCAATGTTAAAAACAAAGCATATGAGAGTATAGAAAAGTTCAACGCTAGACTCATAGCAAAAAAATTCACTCAGTCCTATGAGATCGATAACCATGAGACATCTGCGCCAATGGAGAAACTCAACACAATAAGAGTATTACTATCATTGGTTATCAACTAGGATTGTCCTCTAGATCAACTAGGTATAAAAAAATGGATTTCTTAATGGGGATATTGAGGAAGAAGTATGTATGGAGATATCTTCAGGATTAAAAAACAATACAAATAATCAGCTAGTGTGCAAACTAAGAAAATCATTATATGGGTTGGAACAATCTCCCAGAGCATGATTTGAAATATTCACTGGGACTATTCTTACAAATGAATACTATCAATGTCAGATTGATCACATTTTGTTTATGAAATCAAATAAAAAAAAAATGTATGATAGTCAACCTTATTGTATATGTAGATGACATTATTCATACAGGCATTATCGTAAGGTTAACTTAAAACAACCAAAGGAATGATGATTTTTTGAGTCTGAGATCAAAGATCTTAAACTTTAAAATATTTCCAGAAATGAAAGTAGCTAGATCCAAATAAAACATTATCATATCCAAGAGAAAATATATAATTAATTTGTTTAAAAAGATAGAAATGTTGGGGTGCAAACCAATAGATAATCATATAGATCCCAATTGACGAACATGAAACGAAAAGATTAACATCTCAAGTTAAAAAAGAGAGAGATCAAAGATCTGTGAGAAAACTTATTTATTTGTCACATTCAAAACCTGACATTATATTTTGTATGGGTATAATGAGTTAACATATGAATGATCCAAATAAAAATCATTTAGAAACGCTTTCAAATCCTGAGGTACCTGAAGCTGACTGTAGGACATGCAATGATATTCAAGAAAACTGATAACTATAACATTAAGATCTACACTGATGCAAGTTAGGTAGAAGAACTGACTAACAGAAGATCTATCACAGATTATTGTTCATTTGTATGGGGTAACCAGGTTACTTGGAGAGGTGAAAAACAAGCTGTGGTGGCAAGAAGTAGTTCGAAATCTGAGTATCGTGCCTTGACCTTAAGAATTTATGTGGGGATGTGGTAAAAGAAATTACTAATGAAACTGCACATAGAGAACAAAAACACTATTAAGATGTTCAATAATAGCTAATCAACCATCAATATTTCAAAGATTCCGGTATATCATGATCGAACCGAACATATAGAGATTGGTATGCACTTCATCTCTGAGATAGTCAATGGAGTGGTTGTCCAGCTAAGCTATTTCCCAACTCAATATCAAATTATTGGCATTTTTACCAAGACACTTCCACTACATTACTTCGGTAATCTCAGCAGCAAGTTGGGATGTATGAAATATACAAACCAACTTGAGGGGGTGCTTATATGCATATAATCGTGGTCCACATGGGCCCACACACGATTTAGGAAACTGTGGGTCCGCTGCTACATTTGAGAGGGAGAAATTATTCACCCTTAATTATTTATTATTGCATTTTTATTTATTTCCTTCCTATCATGATATTTGAATTTCCCTCCATATGTATGAGGATTATTATGAGTTTAAAAGAACGGCATTGTGTACAATATTAAGGAAAATTTGTTTGATCTTAATAATTTCAGTGAATGAATGAATCTACATGCATGTTGATGTCTATAAATATTTTTTTGGGAAATTCACATACGTATCACCAATTCTTATGCATTCACATATCTCACACCTAGACTTTCATATTTAAATACATATCATTTTTTGGGGTGTTTAAAACCAAAGAATGAGAAGGTGTGTTTTACTTTTAAAAGGTGGTTAGTGCTATTTTTTATGTGATATTAAAAATTTGAGTGTTATACACATGTAAATATAAAAGTTTAAATATAAAAGTTTAGGTGTGAGATACACAAATACATGAGATTTGTGTGCTATGTATGTAAATGCCCATATTTTTTTTAAGAAAGGTCAGTGTCTATATTGTCAAATACAAAAGTGAGGTAGTTGATAAATAAAGTAGAAGACTTAAATGAGAAGAAAATATGAAAGATGATCAAGAAATTGGGGACAGACATCGATCAAGTGATTGGCATCCAACAAAGACTTATTCATTCTTATAACTAAGAAGGGGGTCTTATCAAGAATTAATACTATCATGGGAATCCTCAAAAAAATGGAGTGCTAGTAAGAATGATCGAAATGCTTCTAAATAGAGCCCACTATAAGTTATAGAGTGCCAATCTGAGCATGAATTTAGGGCATAGTTATTAATATTGCACATTTTTTCATAAATTTAACTACATCAACAACTATTTAGTTCACTCTTAGGATGAGGTGGTTAGCTCGTCCTACAAGTTATTTAACTCTTTTGAATATTTGGTTATCTTTAGGGCTATAATCAAAAGCCTAGTCGAGTCGAGTATGTCAGGAATTGGACATAGCTTGGTCAAATTATAAGTTGTTCATGTTCAGTTTGTACTTGACCAGAGCTTTCACACATGTAAATACTTGGTTTGCTTAATGTTTGTACTTTGATTTATACTTGACTTGTCTATATTAATTGAGCAAGACAAAAATTCAAATAAGTACATAACTTTTGATATAAAATAAATTTTTTTTTTATTTATACTTGATTTTTCATATAAAGCTAGTAAATAATTTAAAAATTCTAATTGAATATTTAAATTTTTATATAAGTTATAAACAAATGATTTTATAATTTTAAAAAATAAACAATTGAATAAATTTAAAATTAACATCCAACTAATTTATACTAGAGCTGTTACTTGGAGAGTTCTAGAGAAGAAAAGTGTTGATGTGACTTATATTCAAGTCATTAAAGATATGTATACTATAGTTGTTACTTGTGTTCGAACAGAAGGAGGATTGACCAAGTATTTTCCTATTTCAGTTGGATTACATCAAGAATCGACTTTAAGCCCAAATCTTTTTGCTTTAGTTAGGGATGCTCTTACTAGACATTTACAAGAGGATGTACCTTGGTGTATGCTTTTCGCTGATGATATCATTCTTGTGGATAAGACTAGAGAAAAAGTTCAGGAAAAACTTGAATTATGGAGGTCTACATTGGAGTTTAAAGGACTTCGTTTGAGTATAACTAAAACTGAATACTTAGAATGTAATTTTAGAAGTCATAGCTCTAGTAGCAAGATTGTAACTATGGGTAATCAAATCATTAAAAAGTGTGAGCATTTTAGATATCTTGAGTCTATTGTTCAAAGTGATGATGATATAGATGGGGAAGTTATTAGTAGAATTCAAGTTGGTTGGTTGAAGTGAAGGAATGCATCGTGTCTATTGTGTGTCTATTGTGTGATAGAAAAGTGATAGAAAAGTATCGTTTAAAATGAAAAGAAATTTTTTACAAGATGATTGTGAGACCTGCAATGCTTTATGGCGCAAAATGTTAGCCTTTAAAAGAGAATCATAATACAAAGTTAAGTGTTGCTGAGATGAGAATGCTTGGGTGGATAAGTGGTTTTACAGCTTGACACTTGGAGACAAAATCCAAAATGAATATATCCGTGATAGGGTTGCTGTAGCTTCAGTGGCAGACAAGATTAGAGAGAATAGTCTTAGATGATTCAGTCACATTAAATGTCAATCAATTGATGATCAAGTTAGGAGAGTAGATGTTTTAGGGCCTGTTTGACAACTTATTTAGTGCGGTGCACTTTGAAAATGTTGGTTGAAACGTTTGGTTCTTACAACGCGGTGGCTTTTCCTAATAATCTGTGTTAAACACGGGCCTCGGGTTCGACCCTGCGACCTGAGTTTTAACAAACCAGCGGCCCGCGTTTGTTCGTGAAGTTATTACTTCGCTACCCTCTCGACCCCTGGCTCCCTCTCTCGCATCTCTTTTGCCCTATGTACCTCTCTCGATCTCGCGGCTCTCTTGATCACTCTTGCGAACCCTAGGTACTTCTCTCTCTCTCGTTTCTCTCTCGCGCCTATATCACGCTTCTCTCGAGCCTCTCACACACCTTTCTTTGGTGGTTGCATTTCTCCTCTCCCTCTTCCTTTCGATCTCTAGTTATTGTGCTCCATATGTAATTCTTATGCTCGTTTTTGATGGAATGGCTTTCTCTTTACAATTTTTAGTTCAGTTTATTGTGAGAAGTTTGTGATATTTGTGATTTGTGGCTTTTTGATTTATCTCCTCTGATTTTGCGATTTGAAATTTGCGATAAAAATGAAAAATGTGGAACGTTGTTTTTATCTCCACTATTTTTTGGTGAGAATTTAATAAATTGATGA
>NW_018165476.1:153098-157861 GCF_001263595.1 Phalaenopsis equestris | reverse complement strand
AAAGAGTGTGCTTGATTTGTAGATAGCAATGTTTCGAGTGCCCTATATGTAACTGGATGAAATGAAAAATATGGGATGGCTTTATATCATTACCTCCACCGATTTTTGAGTGGGAATTTGAAAATTGGATGAAATAAGGTTCTTAATTTGTACATAGCATTGTTTCGGATGCCCTGTATGTAATTGCCTCAATTCAAAATTATGGAATGCTTATCTTTTATCTTTGAGCGAGAATTTGAAAAATGGATGAATAAGGGTGCTTAATTTGTAGATAGCAATGTTTTGGGTGACTTGTATGTAATTGCTTCAAATGAAAAATATGGGATGAGGTTTTATCACTACCTTTTATGTTTGAGTGAGAATTTGAAAAATGGATGAAAGAGGATGCTTCATTTGTGGATGGCAATGTTTTGTATAAACTACATATAGGGCACTCAAAACCAATGCATTTATAAGGTCTGTTGTATTCTTATAGTGACAGATTAGTTGGTTTATATGCTAAGTTCTTTGAGACCTCACAATTGCATAAAAATTTAATTAATTACTTATGTTATCAATTTTTACCTATGCTATGTCTAAGAGTATGTTTTTTAAGCCTTCAGGAAATATGAGCTCGATGAGTTCTTGTACCTCCAGAGGATTGCAATGTTACTGTGGACTTCAAAATTCCCTGCTAATTTCACGTCAGCTACATAGCTACCAGAGACAGTTTTATAGGTGCCCATGGAGAATCACGAAAAACTGTATCTATTTTTGGCGGGCAGATAAGCTGGAAGATTCCATTATCGAGAGTGATCAGGCATGGAGAGTATCCCTAGAGAATGACTTAGCTTGTGACATACGCCTTCTGCATGTTAAAAATAATATTATCAGATTATTCATTATTATTTTAATAGTACTTTCTTAATTTTGATAGTCATACTATTAAGTGAGATGTCTATCTTTATTTTGTAATATTCTGTACTGAATATTTGCTTTTAAAGTATAGAATATACTGTTATGAACAATTCTTTTGCAAACAACATTACTATACAAAAGTAGAATAGTTATTAGTCTAAAAATAGCTGCAACACAGTTGTTTTCAAACTGTAAAAAACAAACAGACAATCAACTTATCCACAGCTGTTTCTGCACACCAGCTTCCCGTGGCAGATGTTGCGCAACAACTTATTATTAAGTTGCAGCAGCCCCAAACAAACCCTTAGATTCGACCAATGTTATGAAAGACAGAGATAGACCAAAAAAGACATGGGCATATCGTATAAAAAATGATCTTAATCTATTAGAATCAAATGAAATTATGACACTGAATAGAACACACGGAAGAAAATTGATTCATGTAGCCGACCCCACTTAGCATGATAAAGACTTATTATTGTTGTTGTTGTATCTAACTAATTTATACTAAGTAAATAAAACAATATATAAGCTGAATAAGGTTTCTTGCAATCAAATAACATAAATAAATACTAACAAATAATTCATTGAAATAAAAAAAATATGATAAAATTTTTTTGAATTTATAGCATTCCAATATTAAATTATAATATGTTATTATTAAATATATAGTTAAATATATTCTAGTTAATTTAATTTTATTTAAATAAAATATTATATAAGCACAGAGCATTTCCTAATTTTTTTGTTGAACAACAAAAAAGTTTGTTCATGGCAATTAATAAATAATTTAAACTAAATTTAAATTTGGTTCATTTAACCTTCGACTTTCAAAAAAAATGATCAAACTTGTTTATTTATTAATTTGAACGAAAATGGTTAAGTATGACTCGAGTCAAATTCGAGTTCATCAAGTGTATTAGTTCATTTACAACCCTAATTGCCTCGTCTATGCTCCTGCTATAAGGGATTAGAACCTAAGAAGTGCATATTAATGGGATGTTTGTAGAGAGAGGGGATGTAAATTTAGAGATCGCAAATCACATGTTTTGTGAGCAGCATATAAGGATGCAATAGAAATTAAGAGAGGAAGAACAAATAAACCTCAAAGTAGGTGCTCCAATATGAGGTCATTTTACTCTTAATTTGGAGGACTTCCAAAGGGTACTTTGTATGCAAAAATCATATGTATGATGTAGTTCCATGAATTTCAAGACATTCAATGCATATTTAAAATGTTATATGTATAATGATATAATTATATTTATTTATTAATTATGTTTATAATCTATTTAAACTTTTGTTTTATTTTTATTCGTATCAAATAGTTTAACTTATTTATTTTTAAAATTGAAGTTCAAATTTATCTATATAAATAATAATAATAATACAACAATAAATAATATACACATAACCCAATTTATTTATTATTTAAACATACACACAGAAAATTACACAATAAAGAAGTTAGAAATGATGCCCGACATTTCTAAAGATAGTGGCCCTTATGTTAATCTTGTGCAATATGTTTGATTCAATTCGTTTGAAGTTGACTGTTATTTCAAAGAGCTGGATGAAACAGTTTCCATTTTTACATATCCTGATCTCAATCTAAACTCAAAACATACCAGCATTTTAGCACTTCCGAAATCACATATCTTGACTTGGTGAGTAAGAGGATCAACCTGCATGAAACCAAATTTCATAAGAGATAAAATCAGTGCACCCAGAAAAGAATTAAAAGTTAAGACACAAGTTAAAGATTCAAGAACATACTAGAACATTTTGTGGTTTGATGTCCCTATGGCAAACTCCAGAGGCGTTATGAATGTACGCGAGCCCTCTAAATAACTGCACACAATAGATCAAATCAAGATTAAAGATGAGAAAATCCACCTAATGGTTTTAAAAGGGAGGCTTAAGGGCCGACCTGATAGGCATAAAGCTTGACATAGATGAGCGGGACGGGGATCCTATGGTTTGCATTGCTATAGTGCTTTAAAACACTGTACAGAGTTTCGGGTACATATTCCATCACAAGATTTAGAAAGAGCTCATCTCTACTAGTGGTAGAGAAAAAACAATGCTTCAAGGAAATCACATTGGGGTGATCCATCGATCTCATCAACTGTAACTCACGGTTTTTGTATCTTTTATCCTGCAAAACTTTTTTTATAGCAACAGCCTCTCCCGTCTCCAAACATTTGGCCTGTACAAAAGGTAGCTTAAGTTAGATAAAAAATAGAGAATACCGTCAAATAGGGATGCAAACGAGCCCAACTAGAGTAAGCCCAATGTTTGTTCATGCTCAGCTCGTTCATTCTTTTTGACTCAAAATAGGTTTGTGTTCAAAATGGCTTGATAATAACATGTTCATGTTTGGCCAAATTCAAATTTGTTTGTTCGATTCAACTCATCTTCAGCTCAAAATCAGCTCAAATTATTTAAAAATTAATAAAATTTAATGTTTTTTAAATACAACATAAAATTTTATTAGAAAACATTATAATATTATTATTTACTTAATTATTAAATTAATTTGAGCCAAAAAAGAGAAGAACACAATCAAACAAATGTTTTTCTATGTTCAACTCATTTAAAAATCAAGCTAGAAAAAAGATACTATTTTTTGGCTCTCTTGCTTAACAAACGAATCGAACACAAGCTATTTAGCGAGCAAAACATGAGCTGTTTGAAAACAAAACTTTTCTGACAGCCCAACCATCAAATATTCAAACAGAATACAAAGCCAAATCCTCTACCTGGAAGACAATCCCAAAAGATCCAGTTCCCACAACACGCTCCGCCATGTAGCTAATTGTCTGGATGAAAATTAAGAAGTAGATTGCAAGATACATCACTAAAATATCACTGGAAGGAATCCACTAAACTAAATAAAGCATCAAACTATAGCAGCCCACCTGCTTTGGTTCACCATTTTTACCACCTATTGTTGTCGAGATGATATGACCTGTTACTGGATCATTCCCCTCCATCAGAGATGGTTCCTGCAGTAAGAAGTAAGAAGTAAGTATGTTCCTGCAGTAAGAACCAAGCACCACAAAGTTTAAACAGCAAGCACAATCCTCACTCAATAACTCCCCTCCGCACCCACCATGAAGCCAATTAGAAGCCCAATCTGCAACCGAAAAACTCACGAAAGCAAGGAAGGGGAAGTTTCAAGAAAGAAAACTTGCACGACAAGTATCCCATGCCTCCAAACGTGCAAATCCAGCAATAAAACAGTCCGAGAGAACCAAACGCTACCATCCTCCTCAGCCAACGATGAGAAGTCTGGGTCGCAAGCAACAACAATACCAGCTCTAAAACAAGTTAATCAAGCTTAGATTTCCTAAGACTACCCAATACATCAACACAGAAACTGATTCCCCGACTTCATCCACTATATCTGAAGAAAACCAAGCAAACTCCCTCAATTTCCCGATTCGATAGAAGCAACTTTGGTTTCACCTGGAAGAACTATTAATCGACACAAGAAGTTCCGATCCACTCAGGAATCTTCACTTCACTAAGAACTTGTAAGAGAATAAAAGGAATCAAGCAGATCGAAAAATAAGACTCCGGATCTGGCGCCAGGGTCCCTGGAATCTAGCCTAGAGAGAGAAAGAGAAAGAAGGGGACCTTATCTTGAGCCATGAAGCCGTGCCGCCGGTTAACGGGACTTCACGCCGCCGAGCACAAGGAGAGCTGCGGAGGCGGCGGAGCCAAGTAGAACCACGCTCCCTTCTCCGCTGTGCTTTCTTCCCCAGTTCCATTACCAGCTGCTGAATAAAAATACTATTTTTTTTTTAAGAATCTATTTTCAACTCCCTTCCAAAGTCAAATTTTCTTCTATATATATATAT
>NW_018165476.1:139937-152998 GCF_001263595.1 Phalaenopsis equestris | reverse complement strand
ACTCCTAACATAGTTTGCGTTAGGAGTCCAATGGTAGAGGCGCCACGTGTCAAGTGGGCTCCACCGCAATACATTAACATTGGTCAGTTTTAAGAATGATGGGGCCCGTTTGACACATGACGCCCCATCATTGAATTCCGAATGCATCCAGAGTCATATTATAATATTTTTTTTATGATGACAGTGAAGATCATATAATATAATTTTGGTGAGACTATTCTAAATTAATATGTTTTAAGTTCAAATTTATCATCATTTATCCAATTTTAAAATGATATTTTCTAGAGAAGATAATAATGTTAATTTATTTATAAGCAAGCTATTCTAAATTAATATGTATGTATGTATTGATTTTCTCTCCCAATTATGTGGGTGGCTCTTAGAGATGTGCATATTTAAATAAATCTAAGAAAATGAATTGAAGGTGGTATTTTTTTATCGGTTGTTAATATATAGATTCAGTTATTAATTATAATTGACTTATTTATTTAATATATAATTCAGTTATTAATTATATACATTCAGTTATTAATTATATAAAAAAATCAAACTAATAATGTGTTAAATTTTAACATCTCTTTAATATTTTTTAACTATTAGTTCAATTATATTGAGATAAAAGAAAACTAATGTAACAAGTAGAGACTGGTAATTTTCTATCCAGATTCCGAACGCAGCTCTACGTGAGGACTCCTAGTACTATACCGCCACGTGTGTTATATCGGATTCAACAAAAAAAATATTAAAGTGAAACCATGAACTCCGCAATAACTCCGAAATAACATCTACAGTGTTATTTCAGAGTTATTGAAGTGAAATATATGAATTTCTCTTCAATAACCCAAGAATAACCCCGAAATAACATCCGCACTGTTATTTTCGGGTTATTGAAGTGACATCACAGAAGCTATTTAATGATTATTTCTAAGTCATTTTGGAATTATTGAAGTGTAATATATGAATCTCTTTAATAACCCCTGAACAATCTCCACGGTTCCACTTCAATAACCCCGAAATAACCTTCGCGACATAACACACGTTGCGACATATTATTAAAGTCCGCATGCAGAGCTACATCCAGAGTCGGGACATAAAAGACAGACTTTAAGCGAAGCAGCAAAGAATGACAGGAAGTGGCAGCGTCGCGTGCGATATAAACACACGTTGCGACATATTATTAAAGTCCGCATGCCGAACTACGTCCAGAGTCGGGACATAAAATACAGACTTTAAGCGAAGCAGCAAAGAACGACAGGAAGTGGCAGCGTCGCGTGCGATATTTTTAAAAATCGGCTAAATCATTCAAATTGTGAATTCATCAAATTTGCAGACTGCATTTCCTTCTCATTCATATAAATGCCAAAATTAAATGGACCCAAAATACTCGGGGTCTAATAAATAAACTAACACAACCATAAATATAACTGTTGTAATACATACACTCTTTACAGGCAAAAAAATCTGACATGCAAACCCACATCATAATCTAACAATAGAAAGGAAGATTTACATCTATACCACTCAACTCTTATGTATTTACATACATACATACATACATACATACATACATACATACATATGTATGTATGTATGTATGTATGTATGTATGTATGTATGTATATATATATATATATATTACATTTTACAAAAACAATCCGGTTGTAATAAAAAATACAACTCAGAAAAAAGAAAAAAAAAACTACAGCCATCAGATTTGCTTTACGATATGTGCAGCATAAATTATAAATGATACAAATGTTTAATTATGCATTGCACTAATCTTAAAAGAAATCCAACGGCCAAAAACTTTATACTCACCAAATATTCTCCAATAAAACTGCATTTTTGAAGCTCAAAACCTCATAATCAAATGCAGCAAAAAGCACAAGATCTCATGCATCATCCTCTGACTTTCTCATACAAATGAAATATGGAAGATTTACATGCATACCACTCAGTTCTCTATGTCTTTACATATCTAACACCTAAAGTGGAATGTTTTTACATACATACCACTTCACTGGTGCATGAAATGTGTATTTCAGTTTTTCAGTAGTTAAAATGGTGATATTTTTAATGTGATATGAAAGATTTGCGTGATATAAAAGTAAAAAAACACAAAGTTTAGGGGTTAGAAACGTAAATACATACGAATATGTAAATGCCCCATGAAGAAACAGTATCAGGCTAATAGATTAATATTCCAGATATCTTGACTTCCTAATACAAATGAAATACAGGCATTTACATACATCCCACATAATTCTTATGTATTTACATATCTAACATACAAACTTTAATATTTACATGCATAACACTCAAATCTTTAATCTCACATAACAAAACCCACTAACAACTACTTTTAAAAAGTTAAACAAACATTTTCATGCTTAGATTTATCGCACCAAAATGTTATAAATATAAATATGAAGCTTTGGCAGTTAGTGGTATGAACGTAAATTTCCCTTTGAAATATTTACCCAACCTTTTGCAGAAACAGAATTTCAGCTTGCCTAAACTGAAAGAATCTCAAGTTCTGCCCACCAGAGAGGAGAGAGGCGCGGCGCAGCCTCCTGCGGTGAAATCACGATAACATTCCGAAGCAAAGCGGTGACGTCTTTCATGGTCGGCCTGCTCTTAGGATCATCAAGGATGCATGCTGTGATTGCCTCATATATGACATCAAGTTCATTTTCTTCTATGGATTTCAGAGCAGGGTCCACTAGAGACTTGACACTATTGTTAGCTTTTAGGCTGTCGGCGACCTAAAATAACCAAACATAACTTTAGTTTTTTACATATTAAAATATAAGCAGGAAAAGGCATATTTTATTGAGAAAAGTTTAGCGTTGAGGATACTTGTGATGTGATTTAGAGATTAGAATTAGGGGCGTGAATGAATCGAGTTGAGCTCGAGTCACCCCAAGCTTGAGCTTGATTAACTAATCAAAGTTTGAACTCGAGCTTAATTTTACAAGTCGAGCTGAGTTCAAGTCACCCTGGAATTGAGCTTTATTTAATTAGTTAAAGTTCGAACTCGAGTTTAATTGATTATTTATTAAAGAAAGAAAATGATTTTAGTTTAAGTAAATGATATAAAAGTTATACAGTGAAAGAGCCATTGGAGAACAACAATAAGAAATCACTTACACACACACAAAATTTAAATATGAAGCTGGCTCACAAGCTAATGAGTTGAGTGGAGGTTGGCTAAAGCTAGGTATAGTTATATGAGAAAATATAAATATCTAATAAAAGCTAGGTATAGTTATATGAGAAAATATAAATATATAAATGATATAAATGCTAATTGTACACCTCATAAAAATTCGGTGGCATGTACGTAAATCCCTTCTCTTTTTATCTTTAACTAGCAAAGCCAACAAGGAATCGAGTTCATATTAACTTCGATAATAATAAAAAAAACGAGTGAAGTGCCAAAATAGTCCCTGATTATTTACACATGATCATTTTAATCCCAAAGTTTATAAAAATGTTGAATTAGCCCCATATACTTTTAATAAGGGTTAAAATAGTTGTTTGTGGGAACTATTTCAGCCTAAATTAAAAGAGTATGGATATTATATTGACACTTTAATACACTCTGGAAAGAAAATGACCTCCTACAAAAAGTCAATGAGCAATTTTAACACGTTTCTCATAAGAAAATTAAGGATTAAGAAAAAAGGGCTAACCCAATTTAAAATAGGTAGACCATCTTCCTCAGAGATTGGCATTCTTCCAGAAATAATCTCTAGCAGTAGAATCCCAAAGCTGTAAACATTACTCTCGCAAGTAGTAAAATGATCAGTGTTGTCTCTTCCATCTCCTTTGTAAAATTTTCCTCTTCCAATTGGCTCACTGAAGATGCCTATATCTGCTATCTGCACACCAAATAAATTCAATTCTACTCCATTTATGCAGTTTAAAGCGAGAAAATAAGGGCTCACCTTTGCTGCATAGTCTTCAGTTATGAAAATAGAGCTGGAGTGTAGAATAGGGTGTATTACTGGGGGGTTCAGATTATGCATATATTGGAGGCAATATGCAATTCCCATAATAATCCTCATTCTAACACTCCATTGAAGATGCTCAAAGTCTGGCACTGAAAATTGAAGCTTAAATTATTATTATTATTATTGGCATTTAAATGCATATCTCTGAATTCCTATGAATTTACTTTTTCATATTTATAACACTCAAATCATTCACATCACATAAAAAATGCCACCATTTTAATTTTTGAAAAGTGAAATACTTCTTTTCATGCATGGGTAAGGTTACATATATGTAAAAATAGAAGTTAAGGTGTTAAATATGTAAATACTTGGCAAGTTTTATGCATGGTGTTAGCGCACGAACGTAGCTCACTAGAACTTTTCAAGTTGTTCCCAACCAGGGTGATACATGTAAGTAATGGTTAAAATTATAATTTTGCATGTAGAATATGGAGGCCTGTTTGGGATTAATTCTATTCTGTTCTGTTTCTTTTTAAAATATGTTTGTTTAATGTGTTTTTTATATGTTTAATTTTTTAGTTTTAAAAATAAATAAAATAAATTTTACAAACATTAAAAAAACATCCTATGTTTTTTTTCAACATAATGAACATGGTTTATTTAAACTCAAATATGGAGAAAACAAAATAACAAAAATATCCCACATGATCCCTTAGTTAATGCCTTTAAATCTAATAATCAATTTAAGAAATTTTTTTTTTTTGAAAACTAACCATGAAGATGCTCGAAAAGTGTCCCATTTGGTGCATACTCGAACACCATCATCCTCATGAAAGGATCTTCCTCTTTGCAGTAACCCAAAAGATTGATGAAGTTTTTGTGGTTTATCCGCGAGATCGTATTTATCTAGAATTCCAAGAAAATTTAAAAAATAAGATCATATATATACATATATATATATATATATATATATAAAAGATGAAAAATAATTTCTATTATAGAAAAACATAAACCTTATTTCTGAATTGCATTTCAGACCAATCGGACCAATCCTTCAAAGAAGAAGCCTTTGTCGACACAACTGCTATTTCAACGCCATTAGACAATGTCCCTTTAAACACCGTGTAGCCGGGATAGGTGATGACGATATTGCTAAAATACTCGCAAGCAGCATCCAATTCTGCTTTATTTAATTTTGGAACACCTGAAGCCACTCAAAACGTCAGGGACAAGAATATAATTTTATAGAGAACAAATCGACATGGTCCCCAAACTATTTCAGGGGCTAAATAGATTCTAAACCACATAAAAAAGCCAATTTAGCCCCAAAAAATTTTAAATAACTACAAAACAATCCCCAGAATCTTTAAATGAATACTAAAATAATTTCACTCAAGATGCATGAACACTTCTAATTAAGTAGTGCAATGTGGATTATATATCGGATCTGGACCTGGACATTGCTCTCTGACACGACATAGAAGCGTTCGATTTAAATAATATGTATATATAAAGAGATATGCATGTCCTAAAATGAGAAATTAAAAGTTTCTAAGAATATTTATATTTTTAATATTAAAATTTTAAGGAAGTAATTCTATTTTTTTATTTAAAATTAAACTTATCTTGATGTAATTCAAGGCAATAAGGGTTTACTTTGCTCTATACCATAAACTAAACAGTATATATAGATCTCTCAATTTTTAAAATTTAATCTTATTAAATTTCTTAATATCTCGTATTAATTATTATATTTATCATTTATTTAACTTTTATCTATTTTTTATAATTTATATAAGGAATCTTTACATACATACCATTAAATTCTTATTTATTTACATATCTAACCCCTAAACTTCAACTTTTACATATATAACACTTAACCTATACATGAAAATGTGTACCTCACATTTCAAAGCTAAAGTAGTGATATTTTAGGCATGATATGAAATATTTTGGTGGTATAAATATAACAGGCAAAGTGCTGGTGTTAGATATGTAAGAACATAGGAATTGGGTGGTATTTATGTAAATGTCCTATATATTATAATGTATTGTCCGCCGCATATATGCATTATATTTTCAATAATAGAAGTGTTATGTGTTCATGTTGTGCCTTGTCCGTGTCCCCGCGTTCTTTCCACCAGAAGACAATTTTGGTTTGTATTAAAAGTTTTTGGGGATTAAACTAGCTCTTTACAAAGCCTGGAACCATTTCAGTCCATTTTCTATAATTTTACACATCAGGAATTTGTGCACAAAATGATGCATCGATATCAAATGAAAAGTGATATAATCAAAATAATCAAGAGGTAGAGTCAACAAGACCTGTTATAAACGCCTTCTGAAGTTGACCACTGAGCCCGGTTCTCCAAGGAGTTATCACGGCGAAATGTCGTCTGGATACTACGAATAATATCATCCCGACAACAAGAATGAAAGCAGCTGTTGGGACTACCACTTTATACATCCACTTTTCCCAGCTTTTGCTTGCAGATTTATCATTCAAATTACCAAAGGTGCCACTTTGAGCAGGCATTGATGAAGGATTATTCTGCCTTGAAGGCACTGTTCTATTTCCATTACCGCTTGAGCTTCGAGCCGCAGGAAAAGAACCGCTTGCACGACTTGCAATGGAAACAGTGTGCGGAGGGCCATTGGTCAAATGTGCAGCTGAGAGACTTCTACTTTTTTGAAGGAGACGGCGCCGAACATTAACAACGTCAGCTGTTTCAGTAAAGTGAATGATTAAAAATTTCAGGAACATCTTATAAATTATAGATTCATTTATAGAATTACTAATTTATACTCACCCTGCAAATTATCATCCTTGCATTCTTGTTCATGAGAAGATTTCCCTTGCAGTTTTAACCTTCATGTGAAGATAAAAGAAAATTATTGAGAAGAAGTTTAAACTTAAAGGTTTAAAAAGTTGAAGTTTGCAGAAGAGAGAGCACCATTTGCTCCATTATCAACCATGTACAAAGTGTTTTTTTTTTTTTTTTTTTTTTTTAGGAAAATGTCTCTAATTATTAGATTATTAGCCTCACGAGGGAAGATGGTAACAAAATAGCAAGGTTTTCCATGTCAAATGGGAAGAAATAGTATGGGTTTCAGCTAAAAGTAATGGACAACTTAAAAAGACAACAAAGCAAATGCAGGTCAATGATGATTAAGATGTCAAAATATTTGGGGCTGTTCGAACTCCCTTTTTTAGGTAGGATTTTGATGAATCCTACTTTAACCCCATTATTGATCAAATCCCATCATTCACAGAATCGCAGTATGAAACAGTTTTTAGTATCTTAAAAATCTTAAATCGTGGAAAAAATATCGAAATAGTTTACTGAGACCTATACCGTATGACAACAACTATATATAGTTGGTCGGGCATCTGCTTGTCAGTTGTAAGTCCCCTCTGGTCTAAAGTTCGATTCCCCCTGGTGTAGGGTGTGGTACTCAAATTGTTAGGCGCATTGGGGATGGCCGAGGTTCGTATAATAGCCTCAGGACATTCCTTTTTGTATGGAAATGTCTCTCCCAGACTCCCACCCACCATATAATTAATATATTACACGTGACATTTTATATAAGAAAATGCAATAAATAATAATAATATATATTACATGTTATATCTGTGTGTGTGTGTGTGTGTTTCAGCTTAACAGTGTTTGTATATTTATTCGGTAGGCTCTTTAATAGAAAATTATATTAGGAGATATAATTTAATATCTTGGGAGAATCAATCTCCTTATTTGTTTCCATTCTATATTCTGCTGCAGGACTATTTATAAGCCCGTTAAATTCAGTAAAAAATACATGATTTGTTTCCTCTCAACATTAAGAAATAGAAAAAAGACTAACAGATGAAAAACACAAAAATACATATATTACTTTTCTGATTTTTGCAGTATCTATATACTATATAATAAAAGAAGCAGACGAGATTTAATAGAAAAGTGGATGAGCCATACGCATGCTCCATTTTGAAATAGTTTTCTTTCATATTTTTTAGATTTAAAATTTTTAAAAAGAGGAACAATATTACATTCAAAATTTTCAAATTTGAGATGTTTACCCTCTTTTTAAAATTTCAAACGTACGTCATAATATGAGAGAAAAAAATTGAAAATAAAGCTAAAAAAAAGTGACTACACAAACTGTGGTGGAATTATTGGCCTCTTTAAATAAATTTTAAACGAGATGCATTGGAATTCAAAATATCATTATCATAACTTTTTGGATCATAATTTATTAATTTGAAAATGAGGCATAAATTGATGAAAACAAGACAAAAAAAGCAAAATATTTTTCTAATTATCGTAGCATAGGTTATATTTGGAATAGAAGTAAGCTAAGATTAACAAATAAAGTGGTATGAGATTTATGTTAAGATTCACAATACAAGTGACTAAAAATTCGGATTAACATGTTACTCATAAACTGACTACAAAAATATATCTTACCAATTTGAATAATAAACCCTATTAAAGCCTGCATCACAAAGAATAATGAAACATAATGAAATAATTCCTATGTATTTACATATCTAACACCTAAATTTTACCTTTTATATCTATACCACCCAAATATTTCATATAACATAAAAAAATACAACTATTTTAACTTCTAAAAGTGAAGTACATCTTTTCTGCATAAATAAGGTGGTATTTATGTAAAAATTAAAGTTTGGGTGTTAGATATGTAAACAAATAGCAATTGAGTGGTATGTATGTAAATCTTCCTTATAATATTTTTCGTTAGAATAATTAACATAATTTTTGAAAGTTGGTACCAAAAAAAAACAAAAAGGAGAAAAAGAGAAGTCATAGCATGCTTGAATTGGTGTTACCTTTCAAATGACATTACAACATTACTACAAAATCTACAAATCAATTTGAGCAATATTTCCATAACTGAACACACAAACAAATTTGTGAAAATTTTTTTTTGTACCTAATCATTGCCCCTACCACAACACAGCAACTGTCAAAGCATGTGGTTCCCTTCTCTTAAAATCAGTGTCAAAAACTTGAGTTTGGTTTGATTTTTGTATGCTTAAAAGGCTTATTAGGAAATTGGCACATAAACTGAAGTAGGTAAAACCAAGAAAAAAAAATATTCGAAAAATATGGGATGAAATACACAGGTAATTAGAGAAAAAATCATAATTGTAAGAAAGTTCCTGTAGTCAAAAGGATTTCGGATAAAGCTGAAGAGAAAAAAAAACAAGTATAGTTGTTTAGCCACAAGTAGAATTAAAATCAATTTAGGTTTCAGTATGCCTTGTAGATCAAAGTTAGCAAATCCTAGAGGCATTAAATCCAAAAAATAATTTGGTAAGATAGAAGTTAAATTTAAAAATAATCTTAGTAAACTGAGAGGCAATCATCTTCACTATTTTAGAATTAAATGAAAAAGAATAAGAAACATAGTAAAGAGAAGTTGTATAAATCTCTTAAATACTACTTCCTGATGGAATAATAGTGAGGAATTTATTCATCCAGCTTATTACAGGTACAAGGACATCCAGGTCCATTTATAGACATATGGGGTATACGAGATAACAAGAAACAAATTACGAGAATAGTCAAGCCTATTTCTTCAGCCTAACGATGTCAGAGATTGTAAGCTTGTCTCGTAGATGCTGAAATACAGTATTTGACAGAGATTTAGTAAAGAAATCAGTAAGTTGATCCATAATGCTGATGTAATGAATGGCAAGCTACTTATTTTTTAGGCACTCTAATGTAGTGACAGTCTATCTCAATATGTTCTGTTTGGGCGTGAAAGACTGGATTATTTGCAAGAGCTATGACAAAAATTTTATTGCAATATATTGTGGTTGCTTCATGTATTGGGATCTAAAAGTCTTGTAGGAGTCTCCAAAACCATATAATGTTTGTGGCAACAGTTGCTAGAGCTTGATATTCAGCTTCAATTGAAGAACTTGGCAATCGTGACCTGCACTTTGACCGACAATGAAATGAGTGTAGAACCTAGAAAAATTCAGAAACCAGAGATAGACTTCCGATCCACCAGATCCCCGACCAGTCAGCATCAACATAAGATTTAAGGGTACGTTCATTCTTAATTATAGGTAGACTGAGAGATGCGTTCCTTTGATGTAGTGAAAGTGTTTTAGTTGCTGAAAATTGGTATTAGTTGGATGATGTGGTTCCTTCGATAGTGAAGGTGTTTTAGTTGCTGAAAATTGGTATTAGTTGGATGATGCATAGCTTGTTTCACTTGATTTACCACATAACTGATATCAGGTCTTGTCAAGGTTAAGTATTGGACCTATCCAACAGTGCGTCGGTAGAATGAAGACTCTGAGGCATCAAGAGGAGCATTCGGTCCATCGGCTTTGTGCTAAGTGGTGAGCTTCATACCAGTTTAGAGTTTTGCATGCCAGCAGTATGAAGTATTTGTTGAACATAGGAAGCTTGATTTAGATGTAACCCAGAAGTTGTCCGAATGGCACTAATAACAAGTGATTTTGATATTGTTCCAAGATATTTCATGTTCAATTTGCTTTGAAAAGTATCAACGGTCTTTGTAATGTAAGTAGAGTCAGTGCCAGAAATAAAAATGTCGTCCATGTATATTAGTATATAAAGATGAATAGAAGCTTTATGACAACAGAAGATAGACGGATCAACGGCGCTAGGATGGAAGTTCAATGTTTCAAGTTGTGTGGTTAGAGTAGTGTACCACTGTTTAGGGGCTTGCTTAAGCCTATATATAGCTTTCCAAAGTTCGCATATGTAGTGTGGATGAAGTAGATCCACAAATCCCTTAGGTTGTTCCATGTAAAACTCCTCGTTCAAATAACTATGAAGAAAAGCAATCCACACGTCTAGTTGAGTAATTATCCAATCATAAGAAATTGCTATGGTTAAAAAAACAAGAATAGTGTAAGTTTTAGCAACATGACTGGAAGTTTCAATATAGTCAATATTTTTATGTTGTTTAAACCCTTGAGCAACAAGACGTGCATTGTATTGAGCAACCAAGCCATCCCCATTATATTTAGTTTTGAATGTCCACAGACAACCCAAGGTATTTTGTTGTTGGGAAGGTGGAACCAACTCCCACGTCCCTTAATCTTACAAAGCCTGAAATTCAAAAGACATGGCTTTGCGCCAATTTTCGTTTTGGACAGCAGTGCTGTAACTGATAGGATCAGTAAGTTGCATTCAGTGAGTTAAATCAAATATTTGGTTGGGAAGGTGACCGGTTTTGGTTCTTGTAACCATAGGATGTACAGTGATGGGAATTGGTGGACAAGAGGAAAGGAACAAGAGTTGAGAAGGACTGGGAGCAGTGCAATGAGACTGTTCAGATAAGATGGAGGAAGGATTAGAGATGGCGACCAAGGTGGGAGGAGGACTGCTGAAAGAAGTAGGTAGAGGATAATGGGATTGAGGCCGGTGTAGAGAAGCTGTGGGACTAGAAGAAGTGGTCGTAACTCGGTTTGAGGAGGAATGGAACATGTAAACTGCTGAGACAATTGCTGAAATGGATATAAAATTTCGTTAAAGACAACATGCCAAGAGATGTAAACTTTGTTAGACTGATTATCAAGGCATTTATATCCATGTTGAGCCGAAACTTACCCAATAAAACACATGATTTTGATAACAACAATAGTTTGTTCTTAGAGTAACGTTTGAGCCAAGGGAAGCATTGACACCGAAAAAATTTTAAATTGATTATAGGTAGGGAGTTTAGGTTTATTATAGAGTATCACATAAAAAGATTTGAAATGAACTGTTTTGGTGAGAAGCTGAGTAGCAAGGTAACCGAATGTAAGTAGCGTGTCAGCCTAAAAAGTGGTGGGAAAGGAGTCTTCAATTAAAAGAGTTCGAACGGTTTTGATAAGATGTCTAAGCTTCCGTTCAGAAATATCATTTTGTTTATGAGTGTAAGGACATGCATAGTGATGTTGAATACCAGAGTTTTGGTGAAAGGTAGGAAATTGTGTATTGGAGTGCTCGCCACCACCATATGTTTAGAGGGTCTTAATTTTGGTATTAAATCAATTTTCAATAATATTCTTGAATTCAAGAAATTTAAGGAAAGTTTAATTTTTTGGACCTGAGTAGATCGACCCAATAGAAGCGAGAAAAATCACCAAGAAAGACCACATAATATTTATAAAGTTGAATATAAGAGGGGAGAAGGCCCCTAAACATCAGAGTGAACGATTTGAAGCCTTTGAGTCGCATGAGTATAAGAAATAGAAAAACACAATTTTCATCTTTTAGAAAGATTATATAGTGTGCATTGAATACATGTTTCTCCTTTCATAAAACTAATAATATTATGATCTAGAGTCTTCAAAATCTCGAGAGAAGAATGTCTAAGCCATCAGTGTCAAAGATTAGGCACTTTTTAAACGTCTATTAATGCCAAGCCGTATGAGTGGGATGAAGATTTTTGGCTAGAGAAATTTGTTGGTTTGCAAGTCCATAATAGAATATCCATTAGTTGTAAATGTAATTGCACAGGAATTATTAGTGGTCTACCTATGAACATAAATAAGATTAAAAGAAGGTTAAGAAACATGATGTATATTAGAAAGTAATAGCTTACACATAGGACTTGGTAGCAATCCTTGTCCTAAGTTCGCAAGGGGGAGTTGTTGCTTGTTGCCGACATTAATAGAGCCACCTCCCTGTTGACCTCATTTTTGTGAGGTCTTTTCCTCTCCTCCTTAGAGCCTAGGTTCTAGCTCTAGAAATCCCTATGGACCATCTTAGAAAACTAGAATTGAGACTCACCCTTCTAGAAGCTCCAGCCGATTCCTATTTTCCTTTGATGTCTAGCATCTTTGGCACAAGACCATCGTTTTATGAACGAGCGGTTATGGGCTATTTTGCAAAGATTCAAGGAAGATGTTCCAAATAGGACTTCAAGCCTCAGAAAAAACATCGTCACGACCTTTTTCGTCATATACACACATCAAATACACGAAATTCACGAAATTGCGCGAAATCGGACTTCAATTAAGCCCAAAGAACGGGTGAAAATGCGAACTTCTCCGGATGACCTCCGACGACAAATTGGACTGCGCCAACGCGTCCGGGATACCCATTT
>NW_018165476.1:135382-135920 GCF_001263595.1 Phalaenopsis equestris | reverse complement strand
TTTTTCTCTTTACTATACAGTGCCCTTTTACTTTTCTTTCACACTGCATGCTTAGTTACTCTGATACACTATGCCTTAGTTTAGGATAACCTAGTGGTTAGGAGCATGTTCAAAACTAAAATTATACCAGGAGGTGCTACTACGAGGAGTTTGGAGCGAACATCGTGGGCAGCACGGCAAGGGATAACTTCAAGATGAATCTGCAGCAGCAAAACACATTCACATCACCTATCACCTTTCTCTAGTTTAAACAACCCATAGGATCACTCTTTAGACTTTTTGTACAACTCTGTTGTACAATTATAAGTCCTAACGTTTAGGATTTCGAGGTTACCATACGGTACGGTGTAAATCCTCCCGTCTTTTTAGGCTATTTGCACAGCCCGACATTGAGCAAATATAAGTCCTAAATCTTAAATAATTTACAGGATTGAAATATCAAATAAACATCATTTCAAAGACATAAAGCCAAACAATAGGATAGTTGGGACATCTCCGGGGTTTCTCCTGGATCCGTGATGTCCCCCTACTTTTCTTC
>NW_018165476.1:120275-135037 GCF_001263595.1 Phalaenopsis equestris | reverse complement strand
TTAGCTTGTCCTCTCATGTCATCAGACCCTCAGATTATAAGTTTGAGCAGATACCGGTTGAGATAGCACGTGATGCACGATATATGCCATTTTTTAAGGTATTCTCTTGGATTCATTATAGTTAACGTTGCAAGGGTAAGCAATGATATTTTCAAACCTAACATTTACTCATCAGGACTGCATTGGCGCAATTGATGGAACACATGTTGACGCACGTAACCAAAATAGTGATAAGGTGACATTTATCGGCCGTTGTGGTAGCCCTACCCAAAATGTCATGGCCGTCTGCGACTTTAACATGTGTTTTACTTTTGTTATGGCTGGCTGGGAGGGCAGCGCACATGCCAGGCGAGGTTTTAAAACTGCGACACGGGATCCTAATAACAACTTTCCACATCCACCTACAGGTATGCTCGGGATCTAACTCATACAAATTGTTCAATTTATTATGCAATTATTAATTAGGATCCCTAAAATAACTTGAATTTCCGTACTAATTGTTCTATTTATTAGGGAAGTATTACTTGGTCGATGCTGGTTACCCATTGCAACGAGGGTATTTAAAGCCATTCCCTGATACGAGATATCACATACCAGACTTTGCACGTGCAAGTAACGTCACACGAGGAAGAAAGGAAATGTTTAATAAACGACATTCATCGCTTCGTGGTGTAATTGAGAGGACTTTTGGTGTCTGGAAAAAGAAATGGGTGATACTCCGTGATATGCCTCCATACAATTTTTCGAAGCAGGTACATATTGTCTGTGCTACAATGGCACTTCATAATTACATAAGAAGACATCATTCCCGTAGTGATATTGACTTTCATTTGGCGGAAGAGGATGAAGAAAATATGCATTCGGAAGCATTTGAACATCGGCTAGGTCAGTCTTTCACAGAAGAAGAGACCGAGGCTTCCATTGCCTTCACCGTTGATGGGGAAGGTGCAAGCGAGATGGTAGAGCTGAGGGAACGAATTACTGATGAGATAGTATGCCTATGAATGAAGAATTTGAGAATTTATTAGTTAAAAATTATTAAGAATACTATTGATGAAGAGTTTATTCTTTTTTTTTTCAAAGTAAAAGCCTGATATGGAAATTACACTTTTAAATAGATCTTTTTTGGTGGTTTTGTGCTTATTTTTGACTTACCTTGTCTGCTTATTTTTGACTTACCTTGTTTGTAAATAAACACATTTAAATCGATTTTTATTGGTGGTTGAAGTTTGTCTTGGTTTCATCGAAAGGAACAAAGGTGACTTTATACTATGTAAAAATTGAACTTTGTAAAAATCACATGTTTGTAAATAAACACAATTATTTTTCTTTGATTTTTGGTGATTTTGTGTATTGTGACTGTCTAAGATGTTGTAAAAAATGCTCATTTGTAAAAATTTCCAAATTGCTCAGTTGATGTTGATGTTGAATAGTTTATGTAATCCTTAAAAGAGCATCTTGATGCTGTATACAGATACGAAAGTAGCATAGAACTACTCCTTCGATGTCTTTTAAAGTGCACTTGGAAGCGTGCTTTACTCTGCGATGCAATGTAGCAGATTTTGCAGGTTCACAAGGTCACTTTCTGAGAAGAGTACAGCAGGACAACAACTGGGTTTGACTGTTGTAGGCATTGTACTGGGAATGCTAGCTTCTTTGTGCTGCATTATACTAATCAAGATCCTTCAAGCTGCTTTATCTTCACTTGGAAGCGTGCTTTACTCTGCGATGCAATGTAGCAGATTTTGCAGGTTCACAAGGTCACTTTCTGAGAAGAGTACAGCAGGACAACAACTGGGTTTTACTGTTGTAGGCATTGTACTGGGAATGCTAGCTTCTTTGTGCTGCATTATACTAATCAAGATCCTTCAAGCTGCTTTATCTTCACTTGCTAATTTGTGGTATTCAGAGAAGGACCTGAGAGAAGCTGCTTTACGAAAGTGAAGTTGAACAATAAAACGGCCGACACTCCCTTGTAGCCTTGAACGCGAATTAACTTATATGAGTAATTGATAAGATGTTCAGTAGCCTTGCTATAAATGAACCAATTGTTTTGGGGACTATTAGAGGCATCGACAATAAGTGCGGTGGGAGGTGGATAGTCTTGATCATGTCTGTGCAGACATTTGTAGGCGAAATGACCAGATTTATTGCATATATTACAGATAATAATAGGATTCTAATACGCCCCAGAACAAAAATCAGCAAGCAAACAACAAAGAATGACAATAGATAGGTGGAATAAATGCAAACAAGGGTTGCTCGTACGAAAACAAAGGAAAACAAACAAGGTACAAGGATAATCTATTTTTGGAGAGGTAGATCGTCTCTTCCACAACCCTAGATGTCGCTAGTAACACCACAAGAAGAAAGAAAACAACAACCAACCAAAACATGCTTAAAGAAAACAAACTCTAGGTTACTCCCCTAAATAAAATCCACGCTGCATTTCAAAAACTTCTCTCCAGCTTTCCCTCCAAATTCTCTTAATTTCTCCTCATTGAGAATGTGATTATACCTCTTGTGGACCCCACCTGCGCTCGGCTTCCTTCTGCTAGGTAAATTGCCGCTTGGCTGCTTGGCGTGAAAGGGATTGACCAGCTTGCTGTTGTAGGGGGTTGGTTTGGTGTCTTTCGATCGGTCCAGGATGGATTGGTCCTATTACCCGCATAATAATACTCCCCTTCTAAAGAGGTATTTTGTCCTCAAGGTAGAAGGATGAAATTGTTTGTGAATCACCTCGTAAGACTCTCATGTTGCTTCATAGTCTGACAATCCTTTTCACTTAACCAATACCTTATTTGCTCCCCCTACTCCTTGATGCACTCCTTCAATCTCTAACGGCTCAAAAATCACCTCCAAGTCCTTCATCAACGTCGGTGGTAGTGTAGACGAGGGTGTATGATCTCCAATCGCACGCTCAATTGTGAAACATGGAAGGTTGCTTGTAGTGTGGAAGATAATGGTAACCTCAAACGATAGGTCGCTACCCCAATGCGTGTCATCACCTCATAAGGTCCAAAGTATCACGGTGAAAGTTCCTCGCTTCTCATCCTGACCAATCTCTTATGTTAGTAGGGTCTCAGTTTCAAATTTATAATTTCCCCTGATTTAAATTGCACCTCTCATATGTTCATATGCTTTCCTCTTCATGATTTGTTGAGCTCTATATAAATGCCCCTTGAGCTCTGCTAGTATCTTGTCCCTCTCCTCAAAGTACTGATCAACGCTAGATACTGGTGTGCGCTATGCTTATAATATTTAACCCACAAAATCCACTTGGCCCTTAGCTTCGGTGTATCAAATACAAAAGAATGCGGATATTTCTTCACACTCATGTTGACCACCTTTATTTGCCCATCTGTTTGGGGATAATATGTTGTGCTTCTTTCAAGGACGGTCCCTTGCAATCTGAATAGCTCATTCAAAAAGTGGCTGAGGAACATCTTGTCCCTAACCGATACAATCGATTCAGGCACCCCGTGCTAACGGATCACTTTCCGGATAAACACCGCCGCGACTGAGACCACATTGCATGGATCTCGTAAGGGAATGAAATGTGAATGCTTACTTAGGCGATCCATAACCATCATGATTACCATGAACCTTTCTGACCGTGGCAACTGCTCGGTAAAATCCATTGTTACTTCCTCCCAAACCTTCCCTGGTAATGCTAATAATTGTAATAACCCTCATAGTGTCTTGGTCAAGTACTAGTGCCACTGACACCGCTGACACATTACATTTTACCACCATATTCCCCATGACTTTGCGCCACCCAATAAAGCTCAGCCGTCAAGAGACTGTAGATCTTCAGCACCCCTAAATGTCCATCGATCGGACTACCATGAAACTCTTGTAATGATCTGGGAAACTACTTTGATGACTTGGGTAGCACGAATTGCCCACTTAATGCATAGCCTGGATGACTCTTCGAATCCTGTAGTAACTCGGCTCTTATCTTCCTCAGCTCCTAATCCCTTTCGCTCACCGGTTTGAAGGCTTCCCAATATAAGACCAAGGATAACAATAAGACCATCAATTAGGGTTCCTCCACCTTTCTAGACAGTGTGTCCGCTGCTTTGTCCTCCAACCCTGACTGGTACTGAATCTTGAAATCATACCCTAGTAGCTTGAGTAGTCATCTCTAATGCTCCTCAGTCACCATCCGCTACCACAGAAGATACTTTAAACTCCTCTGATCTGTCTTGACCAAAAAATGCCCCAACAGGTATGGCCGCCACTTCTGAATGACCAAGAAAATAGTCATCAATTATCATTCATATACTTATTTTATCCTCGCTCTGGGTGTAAGAAGTTGGTTGAAGCAGCCAATCAACCGTTGATCCTACATGAACACTGCTCCCAATCGGCACCCCGACGCATCCATCTCCACCACAAATGGCTTACTAAAATCAGGAAGTGTTAAAGTCGGTACGCTAGACGCAACCCTCTTCAGATGATCAAATGCTTATGTTACTGATTCCCCCAATTTGAAATTGTTTTTGTTCAATTGCACCGTCAGTGGCTATGCTATTATGCTATATCCTCTCACAAACTTCCGGTAATAATTGGTGAGACCCAATAATCCTCTCAACTCCTTCAAACTCCTTGGTAAAGGGCAATCAACCAAAACCTCAATCTTGGATTGGTTCACTGCTATCCCCATTTAGTCACCACATATCCTAGGTACTCTACTAGCATCTATGCAAAAGAATATTTCTTCAAGTTAGCATGCAATGGGTGTTCTCTCAATGTCTCCAAGATTGCCCTTATGTGCTTCACATGCATTGTCTTTGTATGACTGCAGTTCAAAATGTCATCAAAGAAGACCATGACAATTTTCCGAAGGTAAAGTTGAAAAAGCTTTCATGAGGGACTGAAATGCCGTCGCGGCATTGGTGAGGCCAAACGACAACACTAAGAACTCATAATGTCATTCATGTGTTTTGAGCGTTGTCTTGTGCATATTCGCTAGATTCATCTTAATCTGATGATATTCTGACTTTAGATCAATTTTTGAAAAAATGACTGCCCCAGCTGCGCCAAACAGACCCTAAATCTCATCCAATAACTCATCAATCATAAGAATAAGAAACTCGTCCAACACCGTCTCCTTGTTCGAACACGGTAATCCACCCAGAATCTCCAAATACCATCTTTTTTCTTCACCAACAGGACGAGACTGAAAAAAAGGCTCGGATTAGTCCTAATAGTCCTGGCCTCAAGCATCTCTCATATCAGCTTTTCTATCTCATGCTTCTGAATTTGGGGGTACTTGTATGACCTAATGCTGATAGAGACCCTTGTAGTCACCAGCTTCTTTATCTCATCCCCATTATGACGCCGAAGCTCCTGTAGTCACCAGCTTCAACCATAACTTCTCCACGACCTGATTTGAGATAAAGTTATGTGTAGTCTCGCATCTACCAGCATGACAATCGATTGTTCCCTGATCCACCCCCTCACATTCATTGCGTGATTTAGAATAAATCCCGCCGCTGAATTGAGGAACACCTCCGACATATCCAAACGTAAATGCTCCTCCTCCATCGTGTCCTCCTTTGATTTCTCTCTACGTATCCTCCTCTTGAACCAAAAAAATCTGAAGGCACGCTCCTCGCAAAGATAGCCTAAAGCACATTTCTCATCACAACAATAACATAATTCTTTACTCTTTGATCCCACACTTCTACATTAGTGAGACACTTAAAATTACCCCTGCGACGGGTCCTTATATTCTTCTCCCTCGGCATTTTTTTTCTTAAATGAAACCGTCTATGTCCTCGGTGTCGTGTTGTTAAGATGCTTTTATAGAATTCTCCGGTGTTGCCCGCCTTTGTTGGCCTTTTTCACATGTTTCTTATCCTCCATCATCTGGGTGCGCTCCATCATTTCCCTCAATCCTCGTGGTCTCAAGCGGTGGATGGTTGCTCGTACGTCAGGTTTTAGGCCTTTCATGAAGTTACCTTCTAGTCATGCTATGGAGATCCCCCTCAACCTCCTTAACAAGAGCTCGAACTTCTCCTGGTATTCCAGAACTGTCCCATCCTGAGTCAGAGCATAGAATAGATCGTGTAGGCCTCCTTCCTGAATGGCTCAAAAATACTCCAACAATCAATCCTTAAACTTCTCCCATGTGTGCATCAAATAGCTTACCTCCATCCAATGAAACCAGGCTAGAGCCTTTCCCTCCAAGCATAGTTTCGCTGCCATAAGCTTCTCTTCCACAGTTAACCCATTGATTGCAAAGTATTGCTCCACCGGATACACCCACCCATGTGCATTGCATCTCCGCCCCAACCTCCACTTCCTCCGGTATTTCCCCCATATGTCTAGAGTAGAACTCCCTCATCTGATCATAGGCATACCCAATTCCATCCTTACTTCATCGTACTCTTTCGTGCCCCTTTCACCATCCCTACTCCAATTTTCAGCCCATCCTCCTCCATCGAAAGTCTTCACTCCCTTTCATCTAGAAGTCCTAGGGGGACGCTCATGTTGGTAGATGATGTCTCCCTCATTATCTTCTCGTTCTATCTCATTCCCTTTTAACCTGGCCAAGTATTCCCTGATTAATCCTTGGTTAGAATTTGCAACCGAAGAGGTCGACATTGCCTTACATTGCATCTCCATGAGTTTTTTTATCATCTCTGCATTTCTCCTATACTCTCAAATTCATACTCCATTCAACTTTCAAATGAAGAAAACCTGTCATCCTCGGTCGAACCTCTCATCTATTCCCGATCTGATTTACCCTACCTCCACTTCTAGCACATCCACTTTCTTTGTTGCCATCCCACTAAGATCTATGCTTTGATACCAAAATAATACACCCAGGTACCATAATTAACGAGCAAACAACAACGACACGACAATAGATAGGTGAAAAAAATGAAAACAATGGTTGCTCTTACAAAAATCAAAGGAAAACAAGCAAGATACAAGATGATTTACTTTTCGAGAGATAGATCGTATCTCCCATAACCTTAGACGTCGCTAGGAACACGACAAGAAGAAAGAAAACAACAGCCAACCAAAACATGCATAAAGAAAACAGACCATAGGTTAGTCTCCTAAATAGAATTCTCTCAGTATTTCAAAAATTTACCTTTGTAGTTTTCCCTCCAAACTCTCTTAACTTATCCCCCTTGTGGGCCCCACCTGCGCTCGGCTTCCTTCTACTACGGCAAGGTGCCGCTTGGCTGCTTCGCGTGAAAAGGATCGGCCTGATTGCTATTGTGGCGGGTCGGTTTGGTGGCTTTCGATCAGTCCAAGATGAACCGATCCTGTTACCGACATAACAAATTCTTACGGTTGGGATTGCTGGATTGAGAAGCAGGTTTGATTGATCCTTTATTGAATCAGACAACCTGGAGTTCAGAGGTCTTTTGGAATTTAGAATTGCGAAAGAGCTGGTTGCGGGTGGATCCGAGATTCTTGTATTTGTTGCGTATGTGGTCCAGCAGTAAGAGAGTAATGAGCCTCCCTCGTAGCTTCTTGAGCTAGATACAACTCTTTCATACAGAGAAGGGTGTAAATTTCATCAAGCCCAATTGGTTGTAAATTTGTCGTATGGAGGTTTGAAAGAGTGAGATGGAGGAAAACCCATTAACCGTGTAGAAAATTATATCCTCCGCATCAAGAACTCTTGCATTAGCTAAGATGTCAATCTTATAACTAATAGACATATATTGAGTCATGGCCTTTTCTCCTTTCACAATGTTGTGTAGCTTATTCTTTAATTGAAGGATAAGCGACCGGTTGGATGATCGAAGCCGGCGTTCAACAGTAGTCCAAATGACAATAGTCGTTTCAAGATTTAAGATGTATGCAAGAATAGAGGGAGAGATTACAGAGTAGAGAGAAACATAAATGTTTTGATCGAAAAGGATTCATTTACCAAAATTTGGATTGAGGACAACATTACTGGTGGAATCTGAGACGAATTGATTCGATTGTGGGCAAGAAGCATCAAGAAATACATAGTAGCCATTTGCTTGGAACACTTGTGCTTTTCATGTAGGGTGATTCGGCATTCAGAGGAGCATAAATGATATTCTTCAGGTTTGCCAATAAGAACTTCAATTGAGAGGGAATCGATTGATCCCCTGAAAGAGAGAGGTGGTGGACTGTGAGAGCATTAGCAGGATTGAGAGTAGATCCATAACTCATGATAATAGTTTGAAAAACTCATAAAGAATATGACTCGAAGAACAAGATGAAGAAATCGTAGTAGTTTGGGAGAGAAACGGAGAACTCACGGTGAGAAAGAAGTGTCATAGGGCAGAGAGGGCTCTGCCTAACACTTCCATCATAGGTTATTCAATATGGAATTTAGCATAAAACTAGATTTAAATATGATTTAAGATTTGAGTAGCATATAATTTATAGTATTTGTTTCTTGTTGATAATTTTCCCTGTTAATCATTTGGTGTTGAGCTTGTGTTGTTTCATAAAGAGTCTGCGTGAAACTGAATCCCTCATCTTTAATTACTTTAAAATCCTAAACAATTAACTAATTTTATTAAAAAATTATTACGTTTTACATAGAATGTTTTTATATTACTTTTTAACATTTTAATAAGTTACAATATTAATATATTAGTTCTTGTTTCACACTTTATAGTTTATACAATATTTATTAATTTATGAATTTTTTTTTAAAAATGAGGTTTAGGCCTCAAAATGTCCTTAGGCTTAATCACATATGTGCTGCCCAAATCTACGGGAAGAAAGCCCTTCACTTGTAGGTCGTGGAGTGTCAAAACCAACACTTCGTAAATTCCCTGACTTTTCTCCACCTTCCCTGTCCTCATCATGACGTCGAAGCTCTCTGTAGTCACCAGCTCGAACCCTAGCTTCTCTACGACCTGATTTGAGATAAAATTATGTTTAGCACCATTATCTACCAACAATAAAATCGACTGTTCCTAGATCCACCCCTTCACTTTCAAGGTGTAATTTGGCATAAATCCCACCACCGAATTGAGAGACACCTTCGCCACATCCAAATGCAATTACTCCTCCATTGTGTCCTCCTCTGATTTCTCACTCTATGTATCCTCCTCTTGAACCAAAAGAATCTAAAGGGTGCGCTACTTGCAACGATAGCCTGAGACGTATTTCTCATCACAACGGTAACATAATTTTTTTGATCTTTTATCATGCACTTCTGCATCTGTGAGGTGCTTGAAATTGCCCCTGGGATAGGTCCCTGTATTCTTTTCCCTCGGCGTTTCTTTCTAAAATGACACCGTTTGAGTCCTCTTTTTCATGGTTGTCAGGAACTTTTGCAAAATCCTCTGGCATTGCTGCATTTGCTGGTCCTTTTCAACTGTTTCTTATCTTCCATCATCTGAGTGAGCTCCATCATTTCCTTCAGTCTTCGCAGTCTCAAGGGGCGGATGGTTGCTCGAATGTCGGGCTTCAGGTCTTTCAAGAAGTTAGCTTCTAGTCCTGGTGCGGAAATCACCCTCAATTTTCTTAACAAGAGCTCGAACTTCTCCTAGTATTCCAGAACCGTCCCCTCCTAAGTTAGAGCATAGAATTGCTCATGTAGATCTCCTTCTTGAATGACTAAAAGAACGCTCCAACGAGCAATCTTTAAACTCCTCTCATGAGTGCATCGGATACCTTGCATCCATACATTAAAACCACACTAGAGCCTTTCCTTCCAAACATAGTCCCGCTGCCCTAAGCTTCTCTTTATCCATCAACTTATTGATTGCAAAGTATCACTCCACTCGATACACCCACGCATGTGCATCATCCCCTTCGAAGATTCATATTTTCAGCTTTCTGACCCTTGCATCTCCAGCCCAACCCCCTCTTCCTCCACTATTTCCCCAAATGTGTCTAGAGTGGAACTTTCTTCTCAAGTCATAGGCATACCCAATTCCCAATTCCCAATTCCCAATTCCCTCCTTAACCCATCGTACTCTTTCATGCCCCTTACACTATCCCCCCTCCAATTTTCGACCAATCCCCCTTATCGAAAGTCTTTACTCCCCCTCCTCTCGGAGTCTTAGGGGGACGCTCACGTTGGTAGATGATTTCTCCCTCGTTGGATCATCTCCCTCGTTGTCTTTTCGTTAGATCTCCTTGCCTTTTGACCTGGCCAAGGATTTTCTGATCGATCCTTGGTTAGGATTTGCAGCTGGAGCGGTCGATCGACATGGCCTTGGATTGCATCTCCATTAGCTTTTTCATCATCTCTCGCATTTCTACTATACTCTCAAATCCATCCTCCATTTAACTTTCAAAGGAAGAAAATCTGTCCTCCATGGTGGCGAACCTCTCCATTCCCGATTTGATTTGCCCTAACTCTCCTTCTAGCATATCCACTTTCTTTGTTGTCATCCCACCAAGATCTATGCTATGGTACCAATTTGATATGTCCCGGAACCAAAATCAATGAACAAACAACAACAAAACAACAATAGATAGGTGGAAAAAAACACAAACAACGGTTGCTCTTAAAAAAACCAAAGGAGAACAAGCAAGATGCAATTATGATCTACTTTTCAAAAGGTAGATCGTATCTACCACAACCCTAGGTGTCGTTAAGAACACCACAAGAAGAAAGAAAACATCAGCCAACCAAGACATGCATAAAGAAAACAAACCCTAGGTTACTCCCCCAAATAGAATCCTCTCACAGCATTTTAAAAACTTTTCTCTATAGCTTTCTCTCTAAACTCCCTTAATTTCTCCTTATTGAGTAAGTGATTATGCCCCTTGCAGACCCCACCTATGCTCGACTTCCTTCTACTGCAGCAAAGTGCCACTCGGCTGCTTCGCGTGAAAGGGATCGACCCGCTTGTTGTTGTGGTGGGCTGGTTTGGTGGCTTTCAACCAGTCCGGATGGACCGATCATGTTACTGGCGTAACAGATTCTTATGGTTTGGATTGTTGGATTGATAAGCAGGTTTGATCGATCCTTTATTGGATTCGAACAACTTGGAGTTCAAAGGCCTTTTGGAACTTAGAGTTGCTGAAAAGCAGGTTGCGGGTGGATCCGAGATTCTTGTATTTGTTGCGTATGTGGTGCAGAAGTAAGAGAGTTATGAGCCTCCTTTGTAGCTTCTCGAGGTGTGAGGATCATTAAGCCCAATTGGTTGTAGATTTGTTTGTATGGATGTTTTGAAAGAGTGAGATGGAGGGAAACCCATTAAGCGTTTAGAGAATTATATCCTCCACATCAAGAACTCTTGCATTAGCTAAGATGTAGACCTTATACCTAAATGAAAAATACTAAGTCATGTCTTTTTCTCCTTTCACAATGTTGTGCATCCTATTCTTTAATTGAAGGATAAGCGACCGGTTGGATGATCGAAGCCGGCGTTCAACAACAGTCCAAATGACAAGAGTCGTTTCAAGATTTAAGTTGTATGCAAGAATAATTAGAGAGATTACAAAATTAAGTGCCACATACATGTTTTGATCGAAAAGGATTCATTTACCAAAATCTGGATTGAAGACAACATTACCTGTGGAAACTAAGACGAATTGATTCGATTGTAGGCAAGAAAGATCAAGAAATACATTGTAGCCATTTGCCCAAAAGAGCTTCAACACAAGAGCTTTCCACATTGGGTGGTTGTCAGCAGTCAAAGGAGCATAAACAATATTCTTTAGGTTTGTCAATAAGAACTTCAATTGAGAGGGAATCGATTGATCCCCTGGAAGAGAGATGATGGGCTGTGTGGGCATTAGCAGTATTGAGAGTAGATCCAGAACTCATTGAAGAGATGACTCGAAAGACAAGAAGAAGAAATCATAGGAGTTTGGGAGAGAAACGGAGAACTCATGGTGAAAAAGAAGTGTTGTGGGGCAGAGAGGGCTCTGATACCATGATGGAATAATAAAGAAGAATTTATTCATCAAGCTTATTACATGTACAAGAGAATACAAGTCTATTTACATGGGATATATAAGATAACAAGAAATAAGTAAGAGAATAATTAAGCCTAATTGTTAAGCCTAACACTTCCATCATAAGTTATTCAACATGGAATTCAGCATAAAACCAGATTTAAATGTGATTTAAGAAGATTTGAGTAGCATATAATTTATAGTATTTGTTTCTTGTTGATAAATTTCCCTGTTAATCTTTTAGTGTTGAACTTGTGTTAGTTCATAAAGAGTCCAAGTGAAACTCAATCCCTCATCTTTATTTTTTTTAAAAACCTAAATAATTAGCTAATTTTACGAAAATTATACTTTTTACATAGAATGTTTTTATATTACTTTTTAACATGTTAATAAATTACAATATTAATATATTATTTATTGTTTCACACTTTATAGTTTATACCATATTTATTAATTCATGAATTTTTTTAAAAATGAGGTTTACGCCTCAGAACGTCCTTAGGCTTACGCCTCGCCTCACAAACAAAAAATCAACTTAGTAACCAATTGTACAATTTAAACCATAGTATTATAAATATCCTAAACCCTCCTTCCCCAAAGTTTGCTAAATCCCATTTTTAGCCTAAAACAAGAAGAAAAAAAGTTTTAAGAAGTTCATATGATTTAAGTGGCTCAAAATTAAAAAAAAAGTAAAGAAGGACATGCCAAAAATAAGTCTTATTGATGAATTGTAGAAGTGTATAAAATGAACTTACAAAACATAAATTCTACCGGAAACACAATGGACAACTTTCCAATTGCATAGATTATCATCTCTAGCCTCCCAGTTCTGCAAAGTACCATTGAGATTAATCTCCGCTCTTGATCGAAACGCCCACAACACTAATCCTTCATTTTCATCCCAAAAACAATAGATAAAGTTGCACCGAATAAAAAAATATAAAAAAAAAGAGAAAAAACACAGTAACAAGAACAGAATAAGCATTTTTCAAACTACGAATCCACAATACCTCCGAAGTCGAGGGAGAAGCATCCACGACAATAAAGCTGAAGAAAAAAGAAGGCGCAAACCGCCTTGAGCTTCCATCCGACCCTCATCTCTCTCCGAAACGCTAACCCCTCAATCCCCGGAGCTCCAGATTTTTCCTAATCATAAACCCTCACTTCGATTTCCGTTAAATCTCCACCAGAAGGAAGAAATATCCGAAATCTCTAATGAAAGACTCCCCTATCCACCAATCGCGATTACAATCCACGTAATAGATTTGTACAGAAACGCAATATGAGTATCAGAAAACTAGGTTTTCAGTCGAGTTCTTGCGCGTTAGTCAAAGCATCGGGGGAAAGACAACAGACTTGGTTGGTAAGCGATTCCACGATAAAGTGAGGGGTTCTTATCGGTAACTTTCCGTAACATTGACTGGTAGAAAAGATCGAAGACGGTGGGGATAAAAATGGGTTTTAACCAGTCGTAGCTGTCAGTGATGACTTCCAGAAGGGAATGGGACTTCCAGGTGCCGTATCTTGTACGCAATGTCACTATATACTACTTTTTCTGACGTCGGCCTCTCTACCGAAGGGAGGGAAGAAGGAATGGGAGTGAGGCGGTCGCCGGCGGGCAGGAAACGCCGGCGGTGAGAAATAACTCTCCGCGTAATTTCGTTGTGGAGACGCATCTGTTGCGGAGCTCGCCTAAGGAGTCGGGCTCGGACGCCGTCACAAGTAAGGATTTACTTAGGGTCTGTGTTGGGGCGATGTGTTTGGAAACTCTATTCGCATGGTGTTCCTCCGGCCCCCGATCCGGACCGTAAATCACATGATTTACGGTCCTGATGTATTTCGGTGGGCCCCACCTAAAATTTTTTATTTTTTTTAAAAAAAACGGAAATAATCCTGACCGTAGATCACCGTGATCTACGGTCAGGATCGAACACCGCATGCAGAGATGCATGCGGTGTCCGCACGCAATAATCTCTCGTGTTGGGGTGATGTGTTTGGAAACTCTATTCGCATGGTGTTCCTCCGATATGCGTGGCTAGTATTTGTTAAGTGCCTTTCCACGCACCCTAAGCCCTGGTCCTGCGTTCGCGACTAGCATTTAGGAAAATATTTCTTCTGCGCTCATCTCAGCTTTACATCGCCCTCTCTCTCACTGTCTCCCTCCGAGATCTTCACCCTCACGTAGATCGAGTCGCATAAGTTCTGGTGAGATCTGTTTACTTCGGTGAGGATATGCGAGTTTTTTCGAGTATTTATCGTCTGATCTGTTTTTTCTATCCTAAATTTTGGCAAATTTCAATTGATGATAAAAGTTGGGTTTTCTTTCTGATGATTTTGTTGTATTATCTTGTAATGCATTAGGTAGTGTTGCACTTTCTTTCTAATAAAGCCGAGAAACATAAGAACTGTCTTGGATCTATTTGTATTGATATGAAAACGAATTTATTCAAATGCATATTAATGTAAGTTAGTACATAAAAATTTTGTGGTATTTGGGTTATGAAGTTACCCTTTGTTTCTTATGCATTCACGTGCTGACACCGAGAGTTCTTGGTGAAATGTCTGCGGCTAAAATGACTTGTTGTGTTGGTTCAAATCAATCGTTATATTGCTTTCATGGTATTGTTGATGCTTCAACAGAGCACATTTCATGAAAAAGGCACCGTTCAACAAATTTGATTATCAATAATGGGTCTCTAGATCTCAACTGGTTCTAATTTCATTGTATTGGAGGCACATTTCATTGTGTGGGAGGCATAGATCTTAGCTGGTTCTAATTTCAGTTGGGTCTAATTTTGTGTGATGTGTTCAATGAATTTGATTAGCTGGGTCTCTAGATTTCTTCAGGTTTAATTTCAGCTGCTTCTCTAGAATTCTTTGGGGAA
>NW_018165476.1:102833-120175 GCF_001263595.1 Phalaenopsis equestris | reverse complement strand
ATAAAACATGTTTGATGTCTTACTGTGGATGTAGATCTTTGACCGAACCACATAATTCTTTTGTGTTCTTTTTTTTCAATAATTTTATACTTAATTTATACTTCATTTGTGTTGAGCATTTTATTGTATTTCTTCTTATTTTATTTGTATTTGATACTCACGAAGTGGTGAGCAATATATTTTAATTTTATGTAACTAAACTGTAATATTTTGAGACATCTATTTTACCTATTATTTTCCATAAATAGTTCTGTTGCAAACACTTGCAAACAGTTTAACCAAACAGGGGCAGAATAATCATTTATCCAACAACAGCTCCCAGTAAGCTGTTCTGAATAAGCTGCACCAAACAACAAGCAAACTTATTCTGATAATTTGCAGATTATCATATTATCAGAATAATCTGTTTATCACTAGATTATAAATAATCAACAGCTGCCCCAAACAGAACCCAAATCAATGCTGCTTTGCGCAACACTAACTGTAGATAAAATTACAGGTAAGTTTGATATGTGTTGTTAGAAAACAATTATTTTGTAGTTGTTTCTGGCAAATGACTATTCTGTTCATATGCGATAATGTTGTTTGCAACAGAACTGTCATGACAATATATTTGATACTTGACAAACAAAAATTTAATTTATAATAATACAAATAATAAGTTATACAACCACATATATGACCTGAATTAACACAACCATCACATCACATCCACATATATGGTTGTGTTTGTTTGCACACATTCACATACATACCACATAATTCTTATATATGCACATATATAATACCTAATCTTTGATATTTCCACACATAAAACTCAAATCTTTAACATCAAAATAAAAATATCACAATTGCTAATTTTTATAAGTAAAATACATCCATTCATGTATGGGTTTTCTATTAAGGTTTCTTCTCCCATACTTGCATAACGGTTCCCCTCTCTCCCTCTCTGCCAACAACTTTAAGAGCAAGCTGCCCCACTTTACTCCCTTCCTCTTTGTTTTGGTCTAGAAACCAAAACATCCAAAACAACAAGGTTTAAAATAAAAGCATCTGATTGCCAAGGATGTTAGTAGCTAGACAAACAAAATGAAGTTGTTTGAACATGAAAGCTTTACAAATAGAACAAATGGAAATGAAAGAATCAATCAAGTATTATTTGTCTGTATTTTTGTGTGTTTATCAATCCAAATGATATGAAAAAGAATACAAGAAGCATAAAGTTGCACGCAAAGGAACCCAAGAAGCACTGGAATCACCTTCGGGAAGCTGGCGGAGAGAGCGACGCTGGACTTAGTGCGGGCTCTCTCACGGGAGGCAGAGAGGGCAACACTGGCTAGCTGTAGCCTTTCTCACGGAGTCGGAGATGAGGGCACAAGGATGACAAGGGAGCAATGGTCGACTTGGTGAAATGCTAGTGCAAAGGAGTCGAGGAGTGCGGGCAACCGCAAAATTATGTATGTTTCGAATTATAGGAAAAAAATTATGAATGTTCCGAATTATAGAAACCGCCAGCCGCTTTCTGCCAAAATTATCGGCGGGTATCCCCAAACGCGACATCCAAACGAAAAAAAAAATTGTGGCTTGAGGCCGTGCCGCGCTAGAAAAACAGCCCCAGACGCACCTTCAGATTTATGATATCATACGGGTGATAAATTTTAAAACTTATTTGTTGCGTTAATAAATAAAGTCTTATAAAATTTAAAAATTATTTGATAAATTCAATATAATTTTGTTGGATAACATCTTAGAAGTATTTTTCTGCTAAAAACATAAATTTCGCATTTCACAAATATGACTTCAGAAACCAATATATGATTCTTAATGTTTTAAGAGTAAAGAGGTTAATATTGAACATTAACAATATAATCATCACGTTTAATTAAATATAATTTAATTTTTTTATGTATAATTATGCTAATCAATAATTAAATATTTATTAAACTAATTAATTATTATTATTTTTATTAATTTTTGAAGCTAATTATATTCAGTAATAAGTTTACATTCATTAATGAATATTTAACTAGTTATTCATTAAACAAAGTAATATTTATTAATAAATTTTAAAATGATTAAATTTAATATGTAATTTATTTTATTAATTGATAATTAAATAAATATATAGGTTTATTTAATTATAATTAAGTTGATAGTATATCATTTAATTATTAGTTCTTAAAAAATAAAATTAACTTAAATAAAATTAAGTTAATGCCGCAAAACCATCTTTCGCTCCCCTTCTCCTGCCCGTAACCCTTGCTTGCTATCGGTTCCGTCTAAAACCATCGCCTTCATGAGCAAGACGGGATCACAATGTACAAAGACCTTCAAAACTCTCATCTTTCTCCTCCTTGTGGTCCGCTTCTACCAGAAATCATTGAGGAAGGCAACCCTCATCTTTCTCCACTTTGGCCCCTTCCTCTCTTTATCTCTTCCCTCCTCGTTTAGCTTCTCTAAATCTCATAAATCCGTAATCCATAGGATTTACTAAATCCTAGATTTAAGGTAAAATAAAGGAAAAAAAGGATTTAAGAAATTGTAGGATTTACGAATGTGGTTTTTGCTATTTTGCATGATTTAGCATAAATCCTAGGTTGTTAAAAATTGACCCGACACGCGAACATGACTTGAAAAATTTGGATTTGGGCTGACCCAAATATTTTTTGAGTCGTGGTCGGGTTAGGGAATTCAACCCGTTTATTATTTGGGTCGTGTTTGGATTAACCTGATTCGGGTAGGGTCTTTTTTGGGTCGGACTCGAACCTGACCCGCCAACCCAAATTAACATCACTAGGTGTCAAAAATTGACTCAGACATGCCAACACGACTCAAACTCGACTTGAAAAATCCTAGTTTGGGTTAGCCCGATTATTTTTCTAGTCTGGTTCCGGTTAGAAAATTCAACTCGTTTATTATTTAGGTCGGGTTCGGGTTGACTCGATTCAAGTCGGGTAATTTTTAGGTCGGACCCAGGCCAGACCCACTAACTCGAATTAACACCCTTAATAAACCCAATAAAAATTATTGCCTTGAACGCTGTGGTTTATAATAATATTGATGTTTGAAGCAAAAAAGATTGTGTTTTTTAACACAATTACTTGTAGATTTTTAATATAAATGACCGCCTTGAACGCTGTGGTTTATAATAACTTAATTTTTTTAAATTACAACTATCATACCTCATACTATTGAATTATTTTTAGAAAATAAAGATTAAATACAAGTAAATTAGATAAATCATAGTATATCGAATCGAGTTGTTGCTAAATCCAATATAATATTTGGTTCAGTTAAAATTAAATTCATTAAATTATTTGTTATATTAAAGTATTATTTCAGGATTTAAGAGTAATTCATTTTCAAAGAATTTAGCTAAGAAATACAAGATTAATATTATATTAAATTTAAAAATACTAAAAATTGCGATGTCTTGCACAAAAATAAAAATAACTATGTTTTTCTAGTCATGCGGCGTTGAGAAACTGTTTGCATATTGTATAATTATCATCTTCCTTACAATTTCTTTTTTTTTTTGCCCTCCTTAACTCCATCTCCAATGCCTTTCTTATCCATTGGAAACTTCCTTACAATCTCTGGCTTAGGTCTTCGTGCATCGCTTTGTCAATCTTGAAATTAGTAGCTACGACTTACCTATTTATATCAACGACTGATAATACCGATATGACATTTTCCTTGTCGATTGATTCTACGACATCCTCACCTCGTTGGGATTATGGTAGAAAGAGACTAGAGTGTGTTTTGGAACTATCATTTTCCAAAATGGTGTAACACTGCTCAGAAATAGTGGAACTGAACTCCGATGATGGGATCCCAAAACGAAGATGAATGTCATTCCCGTAGAAGCATTTTTCAGAGAAGTCAATCGGCCAAACTATTGGCCGGTGTTCTCTGGAATGAAACGGAGGAGCAATGCACTCTCAAATGAACCCTCAATGTACTTTAATATATTTGTATAGTTTTCATTACAATCATCTTGGTACATACTAATTTTTTTATTAGGCCAAATGAAGCCATCGTTTGAGAGAGAGAAGCTCCTTCGTTCCATTCCAGCAAGAGAACGCCTGTCGTTCATTTCGGGTAATCGTCTTCTCCGAAAATGCTTCTACAAGAATGACATTTATCTTTACTTTAGGATCACAACATGGGAGCTATGGTTCCACTGTTTTTGAGCTGCATCCCACACTTTTGGAAAATGAAAGTTCCAAAATACCCTTTAACAACTTTCTATCATAATACTAGTGAGGTGAGGATGCCATAGAATCAATCAACGAGGAACATGGAAATTCGGTAGTATCAGCCACTGATATAAAGCCGATCACCAGGGCAATGCAGAAAGATCAAAGAAGGAGAGTAAGAAAGTAAGAGTGGTAGGGCTAGTGATCAACAAAAATATAGTTGTGTAAAATTTATAAATTTGACTCCGCTTTACAATAGTGCCAAAAACTTGATGTGGTATTTTATGAATAATAACGTTAAACCCTTAATGTGGGTATTCTACGTAAGTATGCATATCGTTATTAAGTAATATAAGACTTTCTTTTTAAGTCCCAAATATCGATCCTACGAGGAAATAAAATTACTGTCACTAATTTTGAATATTTGATGTACTATAAGAACTAAATTATTAACTACTAGCAAAGCTAAAATGCAAAGTTTAAACAGTAACTACCAAATTAAGTTTATGTGATTAAGTTATCTAATATGAAAATACATCTTTCCCACTACAATGAGTTTTTGGTAAAATGAGATTAGATAAATCGTTTAAATATGTATTGTGCCAAATAGGAGCAATTTTAATTCGCTATTCTGATTCAGTGTTATAGAGAATCACTGGCTAATCTCAGGCTTATTCCCTAAATCTGTGGTTAGGCTGAGAAGATACTTACTCTCACTCCTGAGCTCCCACTTCTCTTCCCCTGAAGGCTAACTCTCGATTTAGTTTTTAAACACTAAAATCAAATTGTGGATTTTTAGTCTGCCACCCTAGAAATTTCCAATTCTACACCCAACAAAGTATATGTTCTTATTTATTTGCACTTAATTCCATGAGCAAAATACTCCTTCATGGACTTAAATGTGATTCTCACTCTGTTGTAAAACTCATACTCAATTTCCCAAATTGTATGTTTCACAACATATTTTAACAATTCAATTGGCTAGATCGAAAAGTAAATTAAGAGCAGAGTTGAAAAACCATCACAATCTATTTTAAATTTTAAGATTGACACATCCACTTTATCTCTTCATTTCACCATATCTCAGAGTAGAGAGAAAGATAAATGAAACTACTCAAACTTCATGAGAAAGATACAACAAAACACAAATTTTATATATAAAATAAAGTTCATACAACAATAATGGTTTTTCTATGAGAACTTATGTTTGTTCATTTTCATTATGGTCACTTTCCATCTCTTCCTTCTCCTCATCAACTTCAGTTTCTCTTTGGATTCTTGTTTCAACTTCTTTTCCACTTCGTAATTGAATAACTTTAATTTACTCCTTATTTTGATCTTTGGGATTAACTTCCACAGTACTCGGAAGATTTTCTGAAGGTCAGTTACTGAGTGCAGCAGCAATATGTCCTACTTGATTTTCAATATTTATAATAGCAACACCTTGATTTTGTATTTGATTTCCCATATTAAAAAATACCTCTTCCATTGTCAAATTCTTTTCCTTAACTTGTGGGTTGGTTATAGTTGATTCCAGGAGGGCAATAAGGTCGATAATTAGGATTTCATTGATTGTTTAAATTTTTTGAGGGGTTCATTGAATTGTTATAATTATTCCAACTAAAATTAGGGTGATTTTTTCGTCCAGGGTTGTAATAGTTAGAATAAAGATTGGTATTTCGATTATGTATAACATTTAAAGTTTCATAAGGTGATTGAGTACATAGTGAATTTTTCTCTAATACTGGTGGTATTTGAGAATAGTTCACTCCAATTTGATCAATCTTTTTTGAATATAACAGCAATTTGAGATGCTAAAATAGACATTGCATCAGAGTCATGAATGCTAGCTACTTTCTTAGAATTTACCTGTTTAGAGGGCTATTGAAGATTGTTAGTAATCATTTCTTCTATTAAAGAGTATGCTTCATCAAAAGGTTTTGACATTAAAGATCCACTTGCAACAACATCTATAAAAGATCTAAGTGATCCAACTAATCCATTGTAAAAAGTTTAAATTATTAACCAATCTGGTAAAACATGGTGTGGACATTTTCTAAGGAGATTCTTAAATCTTTCCAAAGATTCATATATCGGTTCCCCTTTAAACTGACAAAAATATATAATATCGTTTCTAAGTTTAGCGGTTTTCAAGGGTGAAAAATATTTAGTCAAGAATTTTTGTGATAGTTCTCCCTAAATTTTGATAGATCCAAGTGCTAATGAATTTAACCAAACTTTGGTTTTATCCCTTGATGAAAAAGAAAAAAGTTTAAGCTTAACAACATCATTAGACACTCCGACATTTTTAAAAGTATTTAGCAACAACATTAGGATTTTGAATAGTTAAGTGAAGTTCATCTGATGTTAGATTAGCATAATCTTTTAAAGGTCTTTTTCGATTTTCATTTATTTGATTATCTAAGTTATTCGCCATGTTGTTCAAAATTTTAATTTCTTTTTGTTGTTTTCAAATTTTTATAATAGTATGTTCTAATTCTGAATCGTAAGGTACTAAACCTTCACATCCAATAGTTTGTATAAATAAATATAATAAGCAATGAATAATTTCTTAAATATATAGTTATATATATATTTTTTGAATTTTTAATTGTATATATATATATATATATATATATATATTGATATTTTGTATTTTGTATATTTTTATCTCTAAATTTCCTAATTTACCAAATATATTTAATTTGTCGTTACTTTCCCCGGCAACGACGCCAAAAACTTGACTAACAAAAATATATTTGTGTGAAATTTATAAATTTGAATCCGCTTTACAACGGTGCCAAAAAGTTGATGTGGTATTTTATGAATAATAATGTTAAACACTTAATGTTGGTATTCTACGCAAGTATACGTATCATTATCATGTAATATAAAACTTTCTTTTTAAGTCCTAAAGGAATGTTTAAATTTGAAATGATAAATTAACTAGGTAACTCACAGAAGTAAAACAAAATTATCGTCACTCATTTCAAATGTTTAAGATACTATCAAAGCTACATTACTAACTACTAGCAAAATTTAAAAGCAGGGTTTAAAATTAATAACTACTAAACTATGTTTATGTGATGATTTCTTATGTGAAAAAACATCTTTCTCACTACAATGAGGTTTTAGTAAAATGAGATGAGATAAATGGTTCAAATATGTATTGTGTCAAATAGGAGCAGTTTTAGTTCTCAACCCTGATACAATGCTATAGAAAATCATTGGCTAATCTCAAGTTTAGTCACTAAATCTGTGGCTAGGCTAGGAGGATATAGACTCCCACTCCAGAGCTCCCACTCCCCTTCCCCTGAAGGCTAACTCTCACTTTAGTTTTTAAACACTATAATCGAATTGGGGGTTTTTAGTCTGTCACCCTAGAAATCTCCAATTCTACACCCAACAAAGTATATTTTCCTATTTATTTGCAATTAATTTCATGAACGAAATACTCCTTAATGAAATTAAATATGATTCTCACTCTATTGTAGAACTCATACTCTATTTCTCGGATCATAGTTTCACAACATATTTTGACAATTCAATTGGCCAGATCGAAAAGCAAATTAAGAGCGGAGCTGAAAAACCATCACAATTTAATTTAAATTTTAACATTGACACATCCGAATTATCTCTTGATTTCGCCATATCTCAGAGTAGGGAGAATTAAACAACTAAGACTTCATAAGGAAGATATAACAAAACACATGTTTTATATATAAAAGAAAGTTCATACAATAAAAATAAACAAACAACACTTATCTGAAACTCTTTCTCAGAGCAAATCCCTTGTAGTCTCTCTTAGGAAATGTAGGAAGAAGAAATCTCTCACTTCTCTTCCTCTCCAACACTTCTTAGAGAATAATTCACACTTAAACTCACCACACAAACACAAAACTATATATAAAATAACTCACTAATGGCGTTGAATGATAAGAAGTGAGCAAAAGGGGCGAATGAAGACGAAGGAGGATGAATGAAAGTAGAGAATAATTCACACTCAAACTCACCACACAAACACAAAACAATATATAAAATAACTCACTAATGGCGTGGAATGATAAGAAGTGAGCAAAAGGGGCGAATGAAGACGAAGGAGGATGAATGAAAGCCTCTTTTCTGATCAATTTTAGCTCTAAATAGAGCCTAGGGTCGGTTCTCCAATATGTGCATCAAGAAACTCTTCAAAAAGCGTTCAAATTCATCGAATCTTCTAGAAACATGGCCTGTACCGACACTGGCGCCGTCAACGCTAGTGGCATTTTAATTAAATCCGTGCTCTCTGTTAAACGACGCCGTTAGCACCCAGTCTGGCGTCGTCGGCGCTGAACAATTTTTTAATTTCTCCATTTTGACTTCAAATTTTATCATTTTTGCTCAAAGTCCTAAAAATCAACAAACTGCAATAAAATATAAAAAATATTTTTCATTAAAGTGCAATATTACCAAAAATAAGTATAAAATATTGGTCTAAAAATGCATATATTTTTGATGTATCAGCTGGGTACATTACGGACCAGCAATTTTGGACGTGTTTGGGTTGAGTAAATTAGTAAAAGCGATTCCAGAGATATAAGAAGAAAACATGAGAAGAAAAAATGATTAGTTTTTATTCAATGCTGTTGGAGAGCAGGTGAAAAAGAAAATCGATTAAAAATCGTTGGAAGGAGCTGAAATGAGTCACCATATCTGAACAAAGAAAGCTTCTCGAGGTGATTTATGAGAGTAATCTCAAAGCGAGAACGAAAGGCAGAAGAAATCTATGGGATGAAAGTAATCCGCACAATGACTTTGCATGGGGAGTTTCCAATGGTGAAGAAAGGCATTGGAGATGGAGTCAAGAAGGGTGGAAAAATGAAATTTCGAGGAAGACTAAGGCTCCGTTTGGGGTAGTTTATAAGTGCGGGCAATGTTCTCAAAACGCCGCCGTACTGTTTGGTTCGCGCGTTTCATCAGCTTATCCGAAACTGCGTTTGAATTTTTACACTAAACGCAGACCGTGGGTCGACCCCTGCGGCCGGCCCGTGAGCTGCATTTCAGGATAAGCAGCTTATCCTGAAACGCACAAGCTGTCCCAAACGGACCCTAATATATGGTGGGTAAAGGGTACTTCAGTGCCACATGACTAAAAAAATAGAGTTATTTTTATTCATGTACATGACATGACAATTTTTAGTACTTTTAAAAAATAATATGATATGAATCTTGTAATTCATAGTTAAATTCTTTGAAAACTAATTACTATTAAATTGTGAAATAATATCTCAATATATCAAACCAATTTAAGGGATTTTGTTTTAGCTTAACCAAATACTAGATTTATCAAATTTACTCGTACTTAAATTTATTTTCTATAAATAATGTAATAGTATTAGATATAAAGTTTATAATTTAAAAATATTAGGGTTATTATAGTCTTTTATATTATAAATTTAGAAGTAATTTTGTTGAAAAGGAGATAAATTATTTATATTCAAATAATAGTAACATTTAATGGACCCTAATTTTATACCACTGCTTCTTCTAATGTTTTTTTTAAAGGAACTTTTATAAAATTAGAAGCCCTCTTACTTGTAAAATTAAGCTAATAAATAAATCAATATTTATTAAAATAAATTAATAGTAATTTTATTAAACTAATTATATTAAGTAATATATTTACATCCATTAATTAATAGTTAATTATTTATTTATCAAACTAAGAAATAATTATTAAAAAGATTAAATTTAATATGTAATTTATTTTATTAATTAATAATTAAATAAATATTTAAGTTTATTTAATTATAATTGATTTGATAATATATTAACGAATTAATAGTTATTAAAAAATTAAATTAACTTGAATAAATTTCATTTAATGCCACAAAGCCATCTTCCCCTCGCTATCGGTTTTGCTTAAAATCATCGCCTTTGTGTCTGAATGCAACAACGAGATCATGATGTACAAAAACCTTCGAAACTCCATTCTTTCTCCTCTTTTAGGTTCACTCCTACCAGAAACCATTGAGGAATCTAGCCCTCATATTTTTGCCCCTTCCTCTCTATCTTTCCCCCGCGTGCCTTAGCTGCTCTAAATCCCATAAATCCATCATCCAAAAAGAATCACTAAATCCTACGTTTAAGAAAAAATGTTAGAAAAATGGGGGTTAAGAACCTGTAGGATTTATGAATTTGTTTTTTACCATTTGACATGATTTAACATAAATCCTATATAAATCCTGCTTAAAATCAGCTGCCAAATAGCCCCTTTGGGTTTGTTTAAGGAGGCTTCTCCTTATATAATGCTTGATAGAGGAGACTGCTAAGTCATTCTGAGAGGCAAGCCAGATAGTTGTTATCTCAAGGGTGTGGCTAGCATGTGTGGTCGGTCCAGTCAAGGTTAGTGCTCTAAATACATGGTGAATGGGCTCAATCCAGTAGGCCCAAAAGGTTGATATAGTTTATGGGCTTTCCTGCTATTTGCAGATCTACTTATGGATGATATTTAGTTCTCTTATTCTCTTATTCTCTTATCCATTCAACAACATACTGCAAGAAGAACAAAAGAATGCGAATAAAATTGATCACCTCTATGGGCTACTAGAGGAGTGACAAAATTAAGAAGTGCCCTGCCCGGTTAGGGTTTCACAAGAAGTTAAATTATATTCAATCAGACTAGGATTTTCCACGACCACTAAGCTTTACTGGGTTAACCTCAAAGAATAGTGATGTGCATCAAATATGAATGTTATTTTAGTATATTTTCATCTTTATTTATGTATTTTTATGATTTTCATGGTATTTGTGATTCTATATGCATTGTCCAAGAGATTGGACGATTTGAGAAACAAATGAGATGAAACAACATCAAAACAGGCTTAACCAAGTTGAATCAGACTACCGAGGTGGCCCATCACCAGATATGGGCACCCCTTTGCTAGTCCTAGCTCCTAGGCGCTAGTCTTGAGTGCCTAAGCTCCTTGGTGCTAAGGGAGAGCTTAACTGGCACCCATATGCTAATTCTAAGCACCTCAACGCCAAAAAACACTAGAAATCCAACTCGATAAGGCAGAAAGTAGGTTGCACGAGTACAACGCCAAGATAATAGTAACCAGTGTCTAAGAGACACAAACCATCACCTAGGCACTAGTTCATGCAGTTTGATAGTTTGGACGGTTCACATGCATTGATTCATAAAATTAAGGCTTAAAAACACTCGACCGATGCTTTTCAGGAAAATCCACAACATTTGAGGCTAGATGAGACACTCCCAGTACTTGACGCATTCACTCTTGATCAGTAGAGCGACCACGTCTTGTTGGATCATCCGATGCTTTGTTGTGGTTGCACACAACATGTTGGAGCACAGTGCATTCTTGCATGGTCGTGGCATGACCAACCTTGATTTCAAAATTCCTTATGGAAATAGAAAGGAGATAAGTTTATAAAGTTTTTGTATTTTCAGTTGAATTTTATCCATTAACTTTGTGTTTATGATATTTCCTTTCAATAAAATCATCATGCGGTTGTTTGTAAGTATGATTTGCGAGTAACTTTCTTGTTTCTCCTTAAGAATTGCTATGTAGAAATGATTAGTGAGAATTTTCCTATGTGATTTCACGCAATCTTTCATATGGTGACATTTTAACCTTTAGAACCTAATTTGCTTTTAACTTTGAGATTCAAGAGAATTCTTAGTGGAACAAATTGGTTAACACATAATAACTTAGGGAAAAGGAACATTGCCTCTAGAGTAGTGTAATCATTTAGGAAGAAGTGGTATATTAGGCTAATCACTTAATTTAGGGGACTAATACTGCATGATTGACAAACTTCCTTAGATGTTCGGGAGGGGATAAGGAAGAGCGCTGCTCTCGATTGCCACCTACTAGTTGAATCACCAGTTTGAACTACAATTCCTAGGGAAGCAATTCAAGGAGAAATTTTTGTGCAATTGAAGCCCTTAAACTCTTTGATCTTGTTAGCCTATGATCTTTGAATTTCAAAAATTAGGATTAGTCACTGTAAAAAAAATACAAAAACTTCATACATTTAAGTTAGGTTCAAAACCAATAGACTAGAACTTTTTCACCTTAATATTTAACTCATTCCCTGTGGTATCGATACACAGACTCTATTCCGTATACTATTTGTATGAAATGTATACTTCTGTGGTTTGCTAGTTGCTAGGCTCACATTTTACTTTCTATGGGGGCCTTGTTGCTACACCTACAGGGAGTGCCGGTGAGTGCTTTCAAGCAAGCGTGTATTATTTCTAGTCTGATGATCACAACTTTTTAGGTGGCGGAAGTGATCTTAGTCCGATGTGATAACCCACAAAGGGTGTAAGAGAGCATTTTCTTATTGAGTTATCCTTAGGTAAGGACATACACTATTGAATGAGGAATGACGAATGAGAGTTGTTGAAGTCATCATTAGGAATAGCTCTAAGGAGATGATGGGGTATAATTTGAAAGAGTTCAATACTTCTCTATTATAAAAGATATGACTGGTTTAGATACATTCACTTAGTAGAGAATAACCATCCTACCATAAGAGGTGAGAGCCAAATGAATAGCTCTATCGCTCGTTGATACATTGTTACTCTAACGGTAGAATTAATTTTGGTGGTTACAAAAAGATTTTTGGTATTAACTCCCTTTGCCATATATAATAGCTTCATGATTCTTTATTGGAGTAACAAGCCAAAGGTCACATCTTTGCACTCCTTCATGTTAGTAGAGAGGTAGTTGTTACACCTATATTTTATGTGATGGGGAAAACATCCAAGAAATGGACATTCGGAATGACCGATTGAGAGCTATCCTTGATTGGAAGTAGAAGAGGGAAAAATGTTCTAAAAATGTGCAGAACTTGAGGTGGAAAGTCAAAGAGATTGAGAGTTTAAAGCCTGTTGAGGCGAGAGAATTGCCAGGATGCACTGTAGGAAGCAAATGAACTCCAATTCTCGCTTTGGAAACCAATCTGAATGGAGCGACTCTGGAATAAATGCTTGCCCCATCGATCTCAGAACCCTATTCCTAGTGTCGTAATAATGTTGGATCCAAAGACTACCACTAGGGGATAGGTTTTTTGATCCTTTGAACAGATGAAGAGGGTGCAACACAGTGACGCTTCCGGAGCTTCATTCTGGTAAGTAGATATTTGTCTCATGATTTTTGATGCGCTTTTAATTTGACTGTCCCTGTCTCGATTTGTTTACATTTCAATGTTTTTCTACAGAGATGTTCGTTCATCCATGATCCGATGCTGCAGTATCGTGTTATCAGGGAGTTAGAGGAAATAAAGGGATTTGTTCAAGCGACTTTAGGGTTTTCCTGCAGAGAATAACCATCCTACCATAGGATGTGAGCGCCAAATGAATATCCAGATTACCCATTGGCGAGCTCCTCCTTGAAGGTGTTATGGATTACCTAGTGATATTTGATCAAGCGACTTTAAGGTTTATGATTATTTTATCTTCACAGGTGAACAAATCGAGGCAAAGCTCAGTGTAGATGAGGATAATATTATGGGAGTGGAGCTCGTTGTCTTTAGGGGATCATTGGTGCAGACCGAGCCAATAACCATTATTAGAGGTAAACAATTGGTTGAAGTACTTGCTGTTGCACGCCAGACTGTTCAGGATGTCAATCCTCTTGATCACGAAAGTGAATTGAGAGAAGAATTGGTATCCACTCGTAAGGATCTAGAGAAAAATAAGGAAGAGCATGCAAATGTTTAATTCTTCTGCATTTCTTCCTTAGAAGACTCATTTTGTGCCCTGACTGTTTCTCCTCAATCTCTCTACGTCATTTTTCCTCTGCAACCATAACGATTCTTGATGGTTTTGCTTTGGAGACGGAGATGACCATTACGATGGAGAACTATAGCATGAAGTTGCTTGCTACAAAGATTCTTGATGGTTCTGTTGTTATCAAGACCAATTTTTGCTAGGCCTTTGCATATGTGTTCATGTTCATAGAATAAACTTTGGAATGCCACATATTAATCATGTATTTTGCTAGGGCTAGATGAAGAATTCCAATCATCATGTATGAGAACTTAACCAACGTGGGTAAAAAGCTAGGAAACTGATTTTATCATGTTCCACTGATGGAAAGCTCAGTAGAGTCTTGGCATTGGAGTTATACCACGCACACAATCAACCACAAGCTTATTAGAGAGCAAGAGAGATTAAAGCTTTCTTGAGAAGAAATGATGAAGAAGGTGACATAGCTTTCTTTTTCTCTAGAGACAAATGATGCAGTTGGAGGAAGATAAGGCCAAGATCATTGATGAAGTTCTCAAAACCTAACCATTAATGGTGAGCTAATCCGCTTGAGAGAACAACTGAAGTTGCAGGAAAAATAGTTCGAGGAATACAAGCAAGTTTGAGTTTTTTTGGGCTAAGAATTTGTAGAGCTTAAGAATGACATGGAGGGGAAAAATGTGGCTCTCAATTACCTGCTTAAGAAGTCAAAAGAGGTGTTGAGTTGAAAAAGATAATGGAGGATAAGGTCACAGGCTTCAAGAGCCAGCCAAGCAAACTGGTGTAGAAAGAAGTCCTGTCCAAGTCCTTGGACTATGTGGATCGATATCTAGAGCTCATTGGGGGACTTAACCAGGAGGAAGATGAATAAGATGAAACATCCACAAATGAATGATTTATGCTTCTTCTTCTGGTCTTCTTTTCTTATGACTTGAATTTGTAAGAACATATTTTGGCCTATACACCACAGGTGATTTACCCGGGCAGCTGCTGTATACAAATTTGAATATGTCCCACGTGCGTGTCTATGTATATATATGTATCTATATGTATATGTATGTATGTCTATGTATATATATGTATCTATATGTATATGTATGTATGTCTATGTATATATATGTATCTATATGTATATGTATGTATGTCTATGTATATATATGTATCTATATGTATATGTATGTATGTCTATGTATATATATGTATCTATATGTATATGTATGTATGTCTATGTATATATATGTATCTATATGTATATGTATGTATGTCTATGTATATATATGTATCTATATGTATATGTATGTATGTCTATGTATATATATGTATCTATATGTATATGTATGTATGTCTATGTATATATATGTATCTATATGTATATGTATGTATGTCTATGTATATATATGTATCTATATGTATATGTATGTATGTCTATGTATATATATGTATCTATATGTATATGTATGTATGTCTATGTATATATATGTATCTATATGTATATGTATGTATGTCTATGTATATATATGTATCTATATGTATATGTATGTATGTCTATGTATATATATGTATCTATATGTATATGTATGTATGTCTATGTATATATATGTATCTATATGTATATGTATGTATGTCTATGTATATATATGTATCTATATGTATATGTATGTATGTCTATGTATATATATGTATCTATATGTATATGTATGTATGTCTATGTATATATATGTATCTATATGTATATGTATGTATGTCTATGTATATATATGTATCTATATGTATATGTATGTATGTCTATGTATATATATGTATCTATATGTATATGTATGTATGTCTATGTATATATATGTATCTATATGTATATGTATGTATGTCTATGTATATATATGTATCTATATGTATATGTATGTATGTCTATGTATATATATGTATCTATATGTATATGTATGTATGTCTATGTATATATATGTATCTATATGTATATGTATGTATGTCTATGTATATATATGTATCTATATGTATATGTATGTATGTCTATGTATATATATGTATCTATATGTATATGTATGTATGTCTATGTATATATATGTATCTATATGTATATGTATGTATGTCTATGTATATATATGTATCTATATGTATATGTATGTATGTCTATGTATATATATGTATCTATATGTATATGTATGTATGTCTATGTATATATATGTATCTATATGTATATGTATGTATGTCTATGTATATATATGTATCTATATGTATATGTATGTATGTCTATGTATATATATGTATCTATATGTATATGTATGTATGTCTATGTATATATATGTATCTATATGTATATGTATGTATGTCTATGTATATATATGTATCTATATGTATATGTATGTATGTCTATGTATATATATGTATCTATATGTATATGTATGTATGTCTATGTATATATATGTATCTATATGTATATGTATGTATGTCTATGTATATATATGTATCTATATGTATATGTATGTATGTCTATGTATATATATGTATCTATATGTATATGTATGTATGTCTATGTATATATATGTATCTATATGTATATGTATGTATGTCTATGTATATATATGTATCTATATGTATATGTATGTATGTCTATGTATATATATGTATCTATATGTATATGTATGTATGTCTATGTATATATATGTATCTATATGTATATGTATGTATGTCTATGTATATATATGTATCTATATGTATATGTATGTATGTCTATGTATATATATGTATCTATATGTATATGTATGTATGTCTATGTATATATATGTATCTATATGTATATGTATGTATGTCTATGTATATATATGTATCTATATGTATATGTATGTATGTCTATGTATATATATGTATCTATATGTATATGTATGTATGTCTATGTATATATATGTATCTATATGTATATGTATGTATGTCTATGTATATATATGTATCTATATGTATATGTATGTATGTCTATGTATATATATGTATCTATATGTATATGTATGTATGTCTATGTATATATATGTATCTATATGTATATGTATGTATGTCTATGTATATATATGTATCTATATGTATATGTATGTATGTCTATGTATATATATGTATCTATATGTATATGTATGTATGTCTATGTATATATATGTATCTATATGTATATGTATGTATGTCTATGTATATATATGTATCTATATGTATATGTATGTATGTCTATGTATATATATGTATCTATATGTATATGTATGTATGTCTATGTATATATATGTATCTATGCATGAATGCATGTATGCATGTATGCATGTATGCATGGATGCATGGATGCATGTATGCATGTATGCATGGATGTATATATATATATATATATATATATA
>NW_018165476.1:67943-101456 GCF_001263595.1 Phalaenopsis equestris | reverse complement strand
TATATATATATATATATCTATATATATATATATATATCTTTATATATACATATATATACATATATATACATATATATACATATATATACATATATATACATATATATACATATATATACATATATATACATATATATGATTAATTGCTGTGATCTATATGAGTTATTAGTGTAAATCCTTTGTTTTGAGACTTATAATATTCGTCAATCCAGAATAGGTAACAATTTCTAATTATGTCATCAGTTTAAATAGGTCAGGCTAGGACTTAGAATGGATCTTGTCACTATTGTCATCAAGATTCTTATCTAGATTTGCCTTAGGGAAGAAATCACAATCCACTCATTCCACTTTTTAAGCAAAGGAAAGAGTCAATCAACCCAGGCTTGAGTTATGGTCTAGGAAAATTTATTACTTCCAAGGAGATTTAGGCTCCGTTTGGGAGCGCAATATGAGAGCTTCACGGCCTGCGCCCGTGAATTTCGATCGTTTGACTGGGCGTCTGCACGCCGCGAGGCGCGATTTGGGTAAAAAGCCGGCCGCGTGGGGCGATTCGGGTAAAAAGCTGGTCGCGGAATGGGTTCCACGGCACAACTTTCTCAATCGTCTTCTCCTCCTTCGTTCGGCTTGTTCACGAAGGCAAGCACTGCGATCCTCCCTCTCCCTCCTTCGTATTCTCTCGCGTTGCCCACGATCTCGGTTCATCTTCCTCCTCCCAAAAAAATTCTTGCGGGTTCTTCATGTCCAACTCTTCTAGCTTCCTTTGCACAGAAAGAAGAGACGGCCGTCCTCTGCATTCTCTCACTTTGCACGCAGCGTCGAAGCAATATTCTCTCGAGCAGATGCTCCCACTTGGAATGTGAGGAGGCTCGTTTGCCTAAGAAGGAGGGAGGTTCTTATCTCTTCCTCATATGTGAATTTAACGGGGTGGATTCTTCTGCATCTTTTTTCAGGTGGTTTAGAATTGAAACTGGTTCGATTTAGCGGTCTTGAAGGGGTTTTGATCAGTTTCTAAGCCATGTTTGAATTTTTATATATTATATAAAATAGAGATATCAATTTTCTTAATGATTATTCACTTCGTTCCAAAGCCATTTATATGGACGTCTAATTAGGGTATTGTTTTGTAGGTACAAATTGGTGAATCAACCTTTTTTTTTTTATTTGTTGCATGTGATTGTCACACTCTTAAATAGGGCTAGACGTGGCTGCAGTCCCTTGTAAATAGGGTTGTCGGCTCGTTGTTTGCGAACAGCTCATGTTCGGCTCGTTATCTTCGCTTGATAAGTTAACGAGCCGAACACGAACAAAGATGTGTTCGTTCGTGCTCGGCTCGTTTTGGCTCGAAATACTACTCATCAAGTTTATATATATATATATATGAGGAGTATTTTAAAAAAATCTAATTTACTACAAGGCTACAAAGATTTATAACCAATTAAAATATTGATTAAGAAAATATAATAACAATTACTAAATTAGATTCAAATGATGTTTTAATATAAATAATAATTTTTAAATCTTGCTCAAAACCTTATTATCTTACGGCTACATAATTAGGGTTGTTTATATGACTCTTTGTTAAGGACTCTTTGTTCGTGAACAACTCGTGTTCGGCTCTTTAAGCAAACGAGCCGAACACAAACACACCTTTCAAGCTCGAATTATAAACGAGACGGCTCAGCTCGTGTTCGGCTCGTTTACACCCCTACTCTTAAATAGCGCTTTAGAGGGCGTGCTTATTCCATTCTGTTTAATGCCTATTACAGAGTATTCCATATATAAAGGTTTTTGTATACATGAATTCTCAATAAGGGATACATAAAAAACTTACTGATTCAGATAGTTTTTCCAGACTTCATTCTTGATGCACGTCTGATTGTAATAATGTTCTAATTCAATATTGTAGATTTTCTTAATAAGTTTATTGGAAAAACATATCCTCACAAAGTCATATGAAGCATATGTTCTAGTTTAGCAATGCAAATGCTGCAGGCTGTTTTCAGGATTCAGCATATTTAGCTTAGCATTTTCTGGTAGATATTTTGGAAGTGCACGGTTGCTTGGAGTACAAACTAATGTAGGCACATGCAGTACTAAGTGCAGTTAGAATGTTTTGGTTCAAGGAATGTAGGGAGGGATTGTGTTCTTACTTGTAGAGAGGTAATGCTCTTGCTTGGATTCAGAAATGGGGTTTTTTTTTTTCATATGCAATAAGGGGTAATTAATTGTAGTAGTAAGGAAGAGCTTCTTTGGGTTGTGTTGTTGGGTTCCGGGAGAAGAGATGAACATGGCATAAATTGTGATACTAAAACTCACAAAAATAATGATATTACTAAGAAATAATGGTTAAAATTGCTGAATACTACAAAGGGCAGGATGATCATTTTTCCAGAAACAGCTGCCCCACAACTATTTCCACTTAACTGTAACAAGCAGACAATCAACTCCCCCGCAGCAGCTTCCTGGGGCAGCGCAGGTGCAGCTGAAAAGCTGAGAAGCTGCTGCTGCCCCAAACAAAGCCTTAATCTCTATTGGAGCGTTGAGGATGACAGTAAATAACTCGTTTGAGCTTGCTTGAGAAAGTGATTAAGAAGTTTTATTTGTCACTACTTGAAATAGTAAAATAAAAAAAAGAGAAAGAGAAAGGAGGACATATTCCATTCCTTATCATGAAATAAGTTGAATGGCCACAAAAAGTAGTCTATGACCCAGAAAAAGCACGCGGTTATGCCTTGCTGGGCTGCAATTAAGAAATATTATGGACTTCCCAAATGTGGCAAGTCAATAATTTTATTGAAAAAAGAAGCGTTGAAATCCTTTTTTGAATTTAACTTTTGTCATATAATATCAGTAATAGTAAATCTAATAAGTGAATATAAATATTCAAATGAGCTTAGGTTAAAATTCAACATTTATTTTACGATTCTTTTCACTATCACCACGATAACCCCGAATCTTAGGGTCCATAAATAGACCAAGAGATGATTCTGCAAAAGTCAAGAAAGTTTAATTAGAGTACTTCGTTGAATAAAGAAAAGATCATGATGATAGGGAAGGCGAGTCATCCGTGTCGATCCTTTTGTGCATGTGATCCTTTTATTCTTTGATATTCAAAATAGGGAGATTTTTTCTCATTGGATATGAACTATTTTAGGTCCTGTTTAAAAGGCTTAGAGTCTCTAGCTTATCTTATCATCATATGATTCACTTTTCTAAATAAATCTCCCTCTCAGATACGATAAAAGTTAGACAAATGAATATTAAAAAGAAACAAGGCTTATAGGAAAGAATCTTGTGTGATAGGTCAATAGTGTACACCCAAATAAGATCAGATCGAAACACGTATCTACAAAAGGAATCCCTACATAAGCCACTCATGTAACCAAGAGTCAAGTTTTTGTGCTTGTTCTTGGTTCAAGAGTACTCCCGAATAAACATATCCCTTTGGTTAATTACATTTTGTGGGATGCCCAAGAATACTCTCGATAAGAAGGGTCTTGCTCATATTATTTATGATATCTAGTTAATTGGGAAACCAAATGATTTTAATCATTCTAAGCAGGAGGAACCTGATTCTTTCAGTGCTTATACCAGACAATAAGGGAGATGACGAATCACCGTATCCACTACGGGTGGTGGTGCCTAGGCATGCAGGGCACATGAGACTATATCAATGATTTTTCAAAGAAATGACAAGGCTCAAAGGAGGTGTAACCAGAAAGAGGAGGAATCCTTAAGCAGGTAGAGGTAGTCAGGTTAGGATACCATAGATCCATCATCCTAAGCTATGGATACCCTAAGTCTACCCAGTCGTGATGGTAGTCAACCCAACTCGATCAGAGATCCCATGAATTGCGTCGTTCAAAGAAACCTCAATAGCGCTAGGGTCAAGAGAAGGAAACTCTAAATTTTTTGACCCACAATCTTATACCTGTCAAATAGATGACGAAGATGTCGTTGGAGTGAAAAGAAAAATGGGGTCTAGTTATTGCGCCAGAACCGCCCTACAACAGACTCTGTCTGGGTCGGGGAAGCCTCTAATACCCTAGGCTTGTTGGACAACCTTCTAGGTAGAATTTTATGCTTGACTTATCTGATTGAAGGAGCACAGGGGCTTCTTCTCAGGATACACAACACGATGCAGTTATTTACAATTAATTAAAATGTTGAGGCTCTATTGGGGATGACTTGGGAATATGTTCATGCTATACAATCTATTTTAAAACCGACCCGAAGACCATACAGAAAAGTAAATTGCTCATTTTAAAATTGAAATATTTTAATTCTAAATTTTTATTTGTCTTAAATTTTTTATTATTAAGATTTTTGTAGAAAAAAAAATATATATTTTTATGGTTTTTAATGAGCCTAGATTGCATTTTTCTAAGAACCTAGACAAACCACAAGCCAAGAAAGAGTAAACGACAAGCACACTGCAACAACTAAAGCAAGACAAACAAAACATATATGACAGGCTGGTGCTGCTGGGTCGGCAACATATCACAGGAAAGCAGGAAAAGCGGTTCAATTCTGCATATACCTGTATGATCCTAATTCTATACATGAATATGCATTCAGAATTAAGATACTAGACACGAGCAACTGCTACTGGTCCTCATCACATGATTCAATGCATCATGCACTTCAGAACCCGTGCTCAAACCTTATTTCTGATACATACTCGATTCTAAGGACTCTAGTCAAATACATGAAAAAGTCAAGAAAAGGAATCCTCTTGTAGAAGAGTTAGCACATGTTACATCATGCAACACATATGAGCCATGCCTGACGGGACGAGAGCTTAACAACACCTGCAGAAAATGTTAGCTTTTAAATCATTATTTGCTCATCTCTTTTTTTATTTATTTTTAGACATCGCTTTGATGCCCCCCAAAATGTGCGCGTGCATATATGTTAATTACTTTAATTCAATCTCCAGAGACGACACCAAATACTTGATTTGACCCTCAATTACACAACTATTTAATTTTATGGCAAAAAACTTGACCCAATTTAATTATGACGGCTAGTATACAAAACAAATATATTATAAAGTTTAGAATTTAATTGATAGTACACACACTAGGGGTACTACTCAAGTGCACATATCGTTAAGAGTAGTATGAGTTTTTTTTTTTAAGACCAGAGTATTGATCCCACAGTGAAGCGAAGTAAGAATCCTATAGGCTAATTCTAGTATACTTTGGTCAGGCTTAAGTTTGGAATAACGATTAAGGGCTTTTTCTAATAGCGAATCCTAAATACAAACCTAAATATGAAGATACACCTAACTAGGGAAATTGATTTGGAGAATTTTGAGATGTTAAAAACTACATTTCATGTATGACAACCTAGATAATGAGTAGGAATTGAATTCTTAGAATTTAATGTAGCCAGTGACAAATAAGAACATACATATTTTTTACTCTGTTCCGAGTGCATAAAGAACATTAACTAATCTAAAGTTTGTTCCTTAAATTCTTGGTTATGCTGGATAGATTTTAGCCTCTCACATTTAGATTATCCACCGTGCACTCTCTATAGGACTAACATCTAGCCTTAATTCTGAAACTCTAGCCAAATTGTTAAAGATTCTATCATGTCACCTTAGAATCATCATTTCTACGTCCATAAAAAATTATCCCCCTATTTATTTGCACTGCACTACAAACTACTCTTCCTTCACCTAATAATACAATGTGATTTTTACTAGTTGAGGAATACATTGCGCTCTCGGGTCATTATGGATCCACAACAAGTTTTAGCATACCAATTGATCAGATCAAATATGTAAATTAATCATGAAGTAATGAATCATCACAAGTATGAAATAAGAGAAGTACTAAGCAAATCTAAATTCCTAAACATGCATCCAATTCATTGCAAAAGAAAAGTAAAATAAAAATAATGACATAAGAAGTACAAGAATTGATAGAATTATATACTAAATTATGTGTCAACAAAGAACATATGTCTACCTACCCTCTCCCGAGTGTATAAGTATGGTTAGTACTCTATTAGTTTTACACAACTAGCTGTCACATAGAAGCTCTTAATAGAAACAGATCATGAATTATTTTATCTTAAAAGTTGCATTGTCGCATAAACTATTTTATTGGCCAACTGGTCAATGTGAGTGCACACAAGTTGCGAGATCACCGCTCTCTCGAGTTTTAGTTTTACTTACAACAGATTTTAACATAACATATTGCCACTAAGTTATGCAAATGAGCAAAGGAGACACTACTCATCACATGGAAATAAAAATTATTCTATCATAAAACAAATTTTCCTACTCATGCCACTACTTCATAACAAAAGAAAAAAGTAAAGAAAGTCACATCACAAAGCATAAATAAAACACAATATAAAACTTAATTAAATTTTAAAAAATCCATCATAACATGTTTAAAACAATTATAAGATAATGAAAAACACAATACTTAGCTTTTTTCCTCTGAAAAAAAGATGAAAATCCATCAAATAAAGTCTCTTACTGATATACACAATGCTCGTATAATTCCTTACACATCGCTCAAATTCCCTCACCAAGCTCTTCAGAAAAGATAGAAATCTACATCTCTTACTCCTATCTATGACCTTTGAACGTTCTTGGAGTTTCCAAGAGTTTGAAATGTCAAAAGGTGCCTTCCCAAGTCCCAAAAGGTGCATTATAAACTCTTTGGGGCGTCTAGATTCATCCGCAACTATTTCTGGCACCTAGGCGACACCCCCGTTTAGCTCCTTTTCGCCCCGTTTCAGCTCTAATTCGCTCTAAGTGTTATACGTATGAGATAAAGATTAAAATAACATTTATTTAAAGTGCAATTTTATTAAAAAATGAGTAATAAGTGTAAAGGAGATGAATCATAAAAAACATATCAAAATGCACCAAGTCAGAATTTTCTTCCTTGCTCAATTTAACTCCAATTTGCATCATTTTTGCTCCATTTTCTCCAAAACTCCATTTATTGTACCCGAAGCCAAAAACATGCAAAATAACTTCCATTAAAGTGCAATATCATTAAAAATAAATGTAAAATGTATTTAAAAAATTAACACATTTTAGGCGTGCCAATCCCCTTAAACTTAAATGTTACTTGTCCTCAAGTAACACCACAAATTTTAAAAATATGTTGATTTATGTTATTGAGAATCTTTAAGATGTCCTAAAATTTTTCTCTATAAATGTTATATTCTAACTTAGAAGAAGTTCTAGTAAATTAAATGATATCTAAGGTATCAAAATATTTACTATTAAACTTAGGAATCCTGATTTTTTATTTAATTCAGAAGTAATTGAAAATTTTCCAAACTTTGGGTTTTTAGAAAAAAAATATTAATTTCACAATTTATGACTTCTAAAAAGATAATAATTTTACTAATATTTTATGCAATTAAGCTTAGGATTGATCCTAAGTTTTCTTCCTTAGAAAGATTCAAGTGAAATCAATTTTTAATTAAGTCCTAATTCTCAAGCTTCTCCCCACATAATTTCTTTTTACTTTTCTTTCCTTTTCTTTTTTCCTTTTCTTTTTCTTTTCTTTCAAGATCTTTTTAATCCTTACTCTTTTATGTGAGGATTACTATATCTCGATAGACTTTTAATGATTTTAAATTTCATTATCCATTTTCTAAAGTTAAAAATTTATTTTCTATCCTTAATTTAAAATATAGTTTTAGGAAAAGAATTTTAATAGAATTTAATTCTTCAAAAAATATTATTCTAACATTCTTTAAATTTTTAAAAATTTAATTTTTCCTACTATAAATAGTAAAATCATTTCTCTACTATTTTCTACTAAACATCTTAACTTTAGTTTCATCCTTTTTACTAAAGTCCTTACTAAGTTTTCCTATTGCATTTCTATAATTAAAACTTTAGAAATCATAAGATAACTCCACATAACGAAAATCATTTTTGAAAGAAAATTTATTTGTAGTTTCTTTTAGGACGAGTAAAGTTAACTTTGAATTTTATTTTTCTTATTTCCCCCAAACTTAAATTTTTAAAAATTTTACAATCAATTCCATAAAATCTAGCAGGAAGAAAAAGTAAAAGCTGAATCTACCAGCTACTACAACATCCTATCAAATTCATATACATGCATATTTATGATATAATGACTATAGGAGAAAGTAAATCTAGCCTAAAACATGCTTGCAATAATATTGAACAAAAATGAAGTATACTAACTTTAAAATTTATTTTTCTTCCTCCCCCAAACTTGATTTTTAACATGTATAACATTGAGTATAGAAAATATAAGTGGAAAGAAAAATAATTAAAAAATTCTTTCTACCACAAATGTCCATCAGAAACATTTACAAATATTCATCAGAACAAAATGATTTACAACATAAAGTAAATCTAAACTACACATGCCAAAATAAAATTGAACAAAGGAAAGGTCTAACGAGCATGACAGGTATCAACATAAGAATATCTATATTTAAGTGTTCCCCAAGTCCTTTATATTTTTGTAACACAAACAAAAACACACTTGAAAAATCAGGTTAATTCTTCCTTTAACTCATCACCTTTCACTACATTACTTCCAATTTCTAGCGGAATCACTACACTGATAAATTGAGTACTTTTAAATGCTTTTATAAGGCCTAACTCTATGGATACAATTATCCCTGATATATTGTCTCGTGAGCACCAACCTCAAGCATCACCTTATCCCTTTAAGTATGCACCTCTAACACTTATAAGGATAGTGTAGGATCATCCTCAAGTTATTCATCAACTGTTTTATTGAACCATATTGAACAAAATAAGATTAGATAAAGGAAGCAACAAAAATGAGATTGAACAGTCACTGCCCAAACTCAAGATGTCTCATGTAAAACTCAAGTTTGGTTAAGTCCCGAGTCATAGTGGACTCATCAATCCAACTACTACAAGAGAACATATACAAGTCTAGTCATAATAAGAAGTTAAGGAATCATCTCCTTGATGACACACACAAAGATCAAATCAATCCACAAACAATCCAAACATTCACCAACATCAATCAAACTGATCAACCCACAATGACACACAAAGATCAAATCAATCCACTAACAATCCAAACATTCACCAACACCAATCAAACTGATCAACCCACACTAAAACAAACACAACACACCTCAAACAATTACAACTCACGAACAAACTGACACAGATAAGCATGGGTTGCTCCCACGAAGCGATTGGTTTAACGTCGTCAGTGCGATGAAGCCTAAGGTTATACATATTTCACTTGCTCACCACTTTTCTCCTTGGGGGTCTTCTAATCCTCCTAAATGTTCTCCCTAGATCCGAGTCATACGGTTCAAGGTCTGCACCTTTTGAACTGTGCATTCAAATTTAAAGACTTAACTAATATGACAGATATCCATTACTTCAAGCACTCAAAATATTTTTGGTATTTTAGATTTAAGCACTCAAAAATTTTTTTAAATAAACACACAATAATTAAACACACTAAATAATAACACTATAATATCAAAATCTAAGTCTTACATGTTCAACTAAAAATTCTCCTAAAGTTCTTACCATAACTTCCTTAGCAACGATGCAAAAACTTGATGCCCCCTAGAATGTGTGCATGCATATATGTGTAATTACTTAAATTTTAATTTCCAGAGACGACACCAAATACTTGATCCGACATGCAATTACATAGATATTTAATTTTATGGCTAAAAACTTGATCCAGTTTAATTTTGGTGGCCACTATGAAAAATAAATATATTGTAGAGTTTAGACTTTAATTGATAATTAACACACTAGTGGTACTACACAAGTGCACGTATCATTATAAGTAATACATGTTTTCCTTTTAAGGCCAGAGTGTCGATCCCACAGAGAAGCGAGGTAAGAATCTCATAGGCTAATTCTAGTATACTACTGTCAGGCTTAAGTTTAGAATGCCGATTGAGAGTGTTTTTCTAATAATGATTTCTAAATACAAACCTAAATCTAAAGATGCACCTAACTAGAGAAATTGGTTTGGAGAATTTTGAGATGTTAAAAACTACATTTCACGTGCGACGACCTAGATAATGAGTAGGAATGAAATGCTTAGAATTTAATGTTGTCAGTGACGAATAGGAGCATACCTATTCTTTACCCTCTTCTGAGTGCATAAAAACCATTAGCTAATCTAAAGATTTTTCCTTAAATCCTCGGTTATGCTGGATAGGTTCTAGCCTCTCACCTCTAGATTACCCATGTGTCCTCTCTATAGGACTAACATCTAGCCTTAAGTCCAAAACTCTAGACCAAATTGGTAATGATTCTAGCCCGTCACTCTAGAATCACTAATTCTACACTCATCAAAACTTATCTCCATATTATTTGCACTGCACTACAGACTACTTTTCCTTCACCCGATAAAGCAATGTGATTCTTACTAGTTGAGGAATACATAGCGCTCCCGGGTCATTATGGATTCACAAAAAGTTTTAGCATACTATTGGTTAGATCAAACATGTAAATTAAGCATGAAGTAATGAATCATCACAAGTATGAAATAAGAGAAGTTCTAAGCAAATTAAATTCCTAAACATGCATCAAATTTATTGCAAAAGAAAAATAAAATAAAGATAATGTCATAAACAGTAAAAGAATTGATAGAAGTATATAATAAATTGTGTGCTAACAAGGAACATATGTCTACCTACTTCTCTCAAGTGTATAGGTACGCTTAGTACTCTATTATTTTTAAACAACTAGCTATCATCTAGAAACTCCTAATAGAAATAGATCATAAATTATATTTCCTTAAAAGTTGCATTGTCACCTAAACTACTTTACTAGCCAACTGGTCAATATAAGTGCACTCAAGTTGTGAGATCACCACTCTCTTGAGTCTTAGTTTCACTTATAACATATTTTAACATAACCTATTGCCAGTAAATTATGTCAATGAAGCAAATGAGATGTTATTAATCAAATTATTCTATCATAAAATAAAATTTCCTACTAATGCCACTACTTCATCACAAAAGAAAAGAGTAAAGAAAACCACATCACTAAGCATGAATAAAACACAACAGAAAACTTCATTAAATCAAAGCAAATCGACTTACAATAATTATAAGATAATGAAGAACACAATACTTAGCTTTTTTCCTATGAGAAAAAGATGAAAATCCCTCAAACAAAGTCTCCTGCCGATCCACATAATGCTCGTACAATTCCTTACACATATCTCTCAAAATCCCTTACCAAGCTCTCTAGAAAAGGTAAAAACTATTTCTGGCAACTAGGTGTCGTTTTAAGGGCGAGGCTGGCACCTAGACGCCACCATGTTGGCAGCACCCCTATTTCACTTTGTTTCGCTCCGTTTCAGCTCCAATCCGGTCCAAGTGTTATACCTACAAGGTAAACATGAAAATAAACTTTCTTTAAAGTGAAATTTCATTAAAAAAATATGTGATAAATATAAATGAGATCAAGCATAGAAAGACATCAAAATGTGTCAGATCAGAGTTTTCTTCCTTGCTCGATTTGACTCCAAATTGTAACTTTTTTACTCCATTTTCTCTAAAACTCAATTTCTTATAACTGAAATGAAAAAAAAAAATGCAAAATATCTTCTATTAAAGTGCAATATCATTAAAAATGAGCGTAAAATGTATATAAAAAGTAGCACTTTTTTAGGCGTGTCACTCACAATACAAAAAACTGCCCCTAAGTTACTATTGTGTAGGTCCGCACCCATTAAACACACAAAAGGCACACACAAAAAGTTGTCTAGCTAGGACAACCAAACGGTAGAGAACAATAGCCAGGACATCAAAAAGACTACCTAAGCACCATAATCCTAGCCTAACACACCATCTACCGAGTAGTGTTCTAATCACACCATTTAAGTGCATGTAAAGGCGTAGGGATAAAGGCTTCATTATGACTTTGGTGGGGTCTCTGATTCTAACCCATCCTAAGAATCCAAGGGGTCTAACGTATATCACCCAAAAGAATTTTAAAAGAGTTGGCGTTACATATGACCTAGTTTTGCTAATGGCATAGTTTTGAAAATATAGAAGGCTTTTAAATGCAAGCCCATAATATGTAAGGTGACATATGTTAGATTCCTTAGAGCCTTAGCACCACTTCCTACAACCCTTTGATCTTCCTTTTGCTCTTCTTCATTTTTCCACCAAGAAAACTCTCTTCCTACCTCTTCTTCTTCTTCACCACTACATTTGAATGGGTGAGGAGATTTTCTTGAGGAAGAGCTTGACTAACAAAGAGGGTAATGTGTCTTCTCTCCTACGGTGAAGGAGAGCTTCATCATAGTTTGGGGAAGGATCGACGGAGCTTTGCTGGAGCTTGGAAATTCCATTGGAACTTCAACAAACTCTCCTCCTATAGGAGAGATTCTTCATTTCTTTAGGATAGAGGGGAGCGAACCTCGCTAGAACTTCGTCGGAGCTCAGACAAGCAACGTGAATGTGTCCCTAACCTTTGCGGTGGTGAGAAAACTTGTAAACCCTTATAATTTCTATCTTTAGAGCCCCTATATATGGACATTAGAGGATTTATGTTAGGTTCGTTTGTGCTTAGAGAAAACCCCATAGAATTAAGAGCTTTGTGCTTCCCCTACAAATCCAAAGAGCAAAACCTACCGTTTTTGTTTCTAGACCAAAAATCTAAGAGACGAGGTTGTACTAATCCTGCCATTTGTATCAGTGGTTTAATCCGAATGGACGTTTGAAACCTACCGATCGAGAAGAGGAGGACATTCCATCGGTCTTCGCTTTCTTGGTTGTGGAGAATCCTTCTTGCAAGAGATTCCCCCCTTGTGTCATGTAAGCAGAGGTTGGTTTCTTGTTGCTTCGCACAATAAGGCGTTGGTACACCTCTCCATCACTCACTTACCCTAGGTTTCCCATGAGATCATTAGGATGAGCCCCATTTTTGTCATCAAGCACGACCGGATATCTATTCCAAGAATTTCTTCACACTCATTTTTGTATGCTTGGTGTTGGCATCCATTTTTGGATGTCAGGAGTTTAGGGTGTCACCTGCATGACTCAAGATATCTTATGGTATGTCTGTAACATCCGGTAGTTCAGATACCCACTCGGGACCTTTCGACACGCGTTGAGGGGCAGGTAGCCATGATCATTCTGCTAGGCTTTGGCTTTCTCTTAGGTGAAAACCAGTCGACATTTCACACCTCGGATGGTTTCGGTCAGGGAAACTAGTGTTATTGTTCGCGTCACGTGGGAAACTGGCTCAATTTGACCCGTCCACTAGCAAGCTTATCCAGACGATCCTGTATGACAAAACAACTCATGTCAGCGCATCCAGAACGTTGATTTTACCCAGAAATGACACCCATATTGTCAAGGTTCAGGGCACATTTGAAAATTTTGCATATCAAGGATTAAATAATAAACAACATTATTATTATAAATAATAATAATAAAAAATTTAAAACCTCTAAATCCCTAAATATCTCAAGCTGCACTCCCCTTTCCCTTACACGATCGGCCAAAAAATCCCTCGCAGCCACCAAGACTTCTTCGCGTGAACCCTAGTTGCCTCTCCCACTCGGCCAGTGCTCACTCGCTGACGCTTCCCTTACCAACGGTCTTCGGACGACACTTGGCCGCCGGTGAGCCCTCTCTCCGAACCACCTTGTCGAAGGCTCTTCGAGTTGGCCCTTGCCCTTCACCCAAAGTGCTCGGTCGTGATTATCTTGCCCGAGCTGAAGCTCCAGCCTCCCTTCTCGTCGGCTACTTCACCTTGGCCGACATCCTGCCGGCATCGCCATCTCTGCAGGTGGCCGAAAACCAACATCCACTACCCTTTATCGCTTCAAAAGCCTCACGTGGTCCGCCTCCTCCCTCTTGTCCCGAGGACCTTGGTGGTGCTCCTTGTCGGTGACTGCAACAAACCACCAGCTTTATCCCTCCCTGTTGGTAAGCAACATAGAGGTTCTCCCCTTCGCGATTTGGTGATGCCCTAGTTGAACTACTACTTCCTCTCGCCAATCAATTCTCGTGCTTGTGCGGGCTTGACGGCCTCTCCATCTCTCGGGCAGTGATCCCGCTGACGACTCTCCTGTCGATGGGCGGCGATGGCTTCATGACCTTTAGAAGTCGTCGTTCGATCCCTCCCCTTGAAGGTACATTTTGGTTATATTTTCATATGTCAAAATTAGTTTTTTTTGGGTACTTGCATACTTTCCCTCATTACTCTTTCCATTGTTTGGTGCATTTTTGCGAGGTATGTCGTTACGCAGACCGGAGCACCGCTGGGGTTTGTCGGAAACATGGGCTTTCCTTCAGCTTAAAGAGAACGCATCTGCAACCATCAGAGTGGTGAGATTTCCTAAAATTTTAGCTAACCTTAGATTTTAGTGGTGTCTAGGCGTGTGGGTTCGATCGTCCACATGCGGTATGTGCGCCAACGCGAGCTGATACGACGACGTACCTATGAGATTGATCATTGTTGTACATAGAGCTAGCCTTTAGGTTAGGACTTCATGTGCGTTGGCCAAGTCCTATACGAAGCTGAGTGTCTTCCTTGTTGTAAGCCTTAGGCCTTAGCCCCACCGGGTCGGAATACCAATTTCCTAAGATTTTGGCACTCCTAATCTCCCTTGGAGGGATTAGTTGAGTTCGATCTTAGAGGACGAAAAAAGCTTTGTAGCTAGTCCGTCCTATAAGATCGCAGAAATTCATAGAACGGAAAAAGCTTTGTAGCTAGGCTGCCCTATGAATGGTGGAGAGTTTTCCTTATGAGAAATCAGATGGGGAAACCCTCTACACTGCCATGCCAAAGCTAGAGGCAGCGATGTCGCAAATCAAAGTGCGTCAGCCTTAGGTACATATGCAATGTCGTCAGGACAAGTTTGACGTGTCGTCAAGCGGTTAAGTTTCATTGCATGTGCATGCATCATTTCATAGCATTTTTTGTACTGTGTGGATCATATTGTATCTCATGTGCATGATCATTTAAGCACCTTAGTTCGATCGACAGCCCCAACCCGGTCGACAGATCACTTTGTTTTGACCGGTCGCCCCGGCCCAGTCTACCGATCACTTGCATCATATTGCATGTTACTGCATGATGTGCATGATCATATTGCATGTCTGCTTGTTTGCATGTTGTACTCCATATGTGTTTGCATTTTGCATTTGCACTGGTGTGATTCTCCTCAGTGAGGATCAACACTCCCACCTTCGAGTCACTGCCTCCTCAGCATACCCATTTGTTTGGGATGCCACCGTCATGACATGCCCATCTCCTCCTTGACATACTCAGCTTTTGGGCCGCTACCGCTACGACATGCCTGCTCCTTTTGAGTCACTGCCGTCACGACATGCTCGCCTTCACCACTATGGTGTGCTTAGTTGCATATCTTGCATGTCTGCATGTGTGCTCGGTGAGTGCCTCTCGGGTAAGGTGTAATTCCTTTTTATATGTATCCTTTTACTTGATGCAAACTCACCTATAGCTGGTGTCTACTAGTTGCACGACACCCTGGGTCCCCTGACAGGTGTAATTTCTCTTTATAGGTAGCATGTTTAATCGGCATATCCCATTTGTGTGTGTCATGTCGCATGTAGCATCATTGCATTCATTTGTATGGTGTGTGTTTGCCCTTTTGGGCGCTAGTTGTGATTGCCCCGTACTTCGGTCAAGCAGTCCTGCATGACTATTTATTTTGCCCATTACTCGATGGCTTGTCCTACTCGTTAGGAGAGTGACCCCATGTTGGTCGTGATGCCTTAACAAGCATTGCTTGCTGGGTTGATCTCATCGAGCAATTCAAGTTAAGTCATCGGGATTGACATAAGTATGACTGTGCTAAATATGTAATAGCTATAGATCTAACTCGTGTCAACACACTTCGTGACACCCTTTAGATTCTTCAGATCTTTAGGATGGGACCGGTATGACAACACTGTTAAAGTCATACTATACCCAGACTTATCCCGCACTTAGATAGGTGTGCTAGGCTAGGATTTAGGATGTTAGGTAGTCTTTTTTATGCCTGGCTATTGTCCTTTGCTATATTGGTTTCCCTAGCCAGATATCTTTCTTTTGCATTATGCCTATGGTGTGACTGCATGATGCATATGTGTGGTAGTGTGTTAGGGCGTTTTTCTACAGGGAGCCATGCCTAATTATACACACACACACAAGTGCTGCTATGAGGGAGCATGTGATGATTTCTGACTCTTTTGCTTGCAGGTGTTATTTAGCTCCCACACTTTTAAGACATGACTCATTATATGTTATTTGCATGTGAGCTTTTCCGCTAACACTTGTCTTAATGCAGGATTAAGTCTTTTTCTTTTCCTATGTACTTTTTAGAGTCTAGGAGAGTCCTGTAGTAGAAATAAGATACAGGCATGGGTCCCAAGGCATTAGACTCGAGAATTATGTGGAGGGGACCAGGAGCAGATGCTCGTGCCCAGTATCTTAATTCTGCATTTTATATTGATGTATAAAATTAGGACCATACATGTATATGCAGAGTCCAACCACTCTTTTTCTTTTTTGGGATATGTTGCCGACCCAACCACACCGATCTTTTATTATTTTATTTAGTTTGTTTTACTTTATGTCACATGACTTCATGCCTGCACATTTGTATGTGTTTTTATTGTTTCTTTATGTGATTTGGGATTTAATGATGCATATAGGCTCTTTAGGACTTAAAATCCTAAATAAAATATTCAAGATAATTAAAATTTAGGATTTAAATATTCAGGATTTAAGAATTTCACTTTTACTTTCCTGCATATATTATTAGGGCCTCCACAATACTTAAGGACCGCTTTAGAGAACTGCATTCATATTTGCATGTCACGAGGAGGAGTCCCCGTGCTTCTCCAACCTGACTGACCCAACATACCTTTATATAGTTGGTTATCTAGTGCTCAAAGAGTGTTAGAAGGCTCCCCGACCCAGATAGGTTGTAAGCCCTTTAATTTGGAGCAAACGGTAGAGCGTTTCCAGCTTTGTAGCTGAAGCTCCACTTTCTCTTTCTTTCTTAAGGCATCCTTTCCACTTTGACAAGTATATGTTCCACCTCTTGGAGCTCCAGCTTATAGTCATAGGATAGAGTTTCCTTCCTCTGACTTTGGGGCTACCGAGATTCCTATGTTGGGCTGACTACCTTCACGACCAGGTAGACTTAGGGTCCTAGTAGCTGTGTTTGACGAGTCTGTGGTACCTCGACCCAGTTTCCTCTACCTTCCTTTTGTTTGGCCCCTTTGAGCCCTGTTGCTCCTTTGACTTCGTCGATATCCTTTTGACGACCTAATACCAATGAGCTACCGCCCATTTAGGATACGATGATTTGTCATCTGCCCTTATGGTTCAGACGTTCTTTGACGTGTTGGGATATCCCCGTCAAGATGATTTAGGTTATTTTGTGGGCTTTGTATGCTGATGAGCGACTACTCATTTGGGATGTGAGAGAATCACTCTTTGCCTGATGGCTTAGCTTGAGATTTAAAGCATCGGGACTTTCCCACACGGAATAACCTTTCTTTTGATTGCATATACCCCAGGTTTATGATAATATAAAGAGAAAATCTTTTTATCGAGAGTATTCTTGGATATCCCCCAAGATATAATTAACCAGTAGGAACACGTTCCACTAGGAGAGCTCATGACCCCATAACAGGTATATACACCTGACTCTCTGGTTATGGGTGGTCTGTGTAGATTCTTCTTTTGCGGATATTGGTCCAAAGTGCCTCCGCTCGATCTTCTTTGTGCGAACATTCTTGACCTATTCTCGCGAGGTTTATCGCACGTAGACTCTCCACAATTTACTTTTTCTCTTATTTGGCATTTTGTCTTATGTCCCTTCTTATTTGGTTCTTTCATCTTCAAATCACCGATATGAGTCAGGAGAGAGATTTATTTGAATAAGGGAATTATACGACAATCGTCAAATTGGAGACTCCTTTTAAAATAAAAAAGTGAAAAATGCCATCTATTTGATTTGATCGATCGACTCCACTTGAATGTCACATAATTGCATGAATGCCTTATACTGCTTGCAAGAACACATTCACACCATACACCTTATTGTGCATCAGTGAGCATATGCCCCATATGCTCGTGGTGGGCATTAATGCCCCTCTTTGGCATGACCTTTGCATGCCTGCCTCATGGCATTCCTATTTTACAGTGCACCAACATTTTGTATGTTTTCACTCTCATTTGCTCTCTTGCACGCTCATACTTGCATGTTATACGTTTGCATTTGATGTGTTTTTGATTTGCCCCCGAGTCACTGCCTCATTAGCACACTCACCCCCTTAGTTACTGCCTTCTCAACACACTCACCCTCGAGTCACTACCTCCTCAACATACTCACCCCCGGGTCACTGCCTCCTCTACATAGATAACTCTGAGTCGCTACCTCCTTGACATACTCACCTCAAGATCACTGCCTCCTTGGCACACTCACTCCCGAGTCGCTGCCTTCTCGACACTCTCATCCTCACTCGTGTTGTATGTTTTTTATGCACCATTCCACATGATCGACACATTCGTCATTGGTATAATCCCCCGTATACTTGTAATGAATGCTTTCCATCTTCAGATTGTTCCCACTTTACTTGGACAATCATTGTACATTGGATCATCTTGCATTTGCGTGTGCATCTCTGGTTCTCTTGAAGATAAAACTAGCTCGTTAGCTGAGTGACCCTCCACACGACACAACAGTTAGTATTTGCCCGCGAGGATGTCTCGGTGGGCAATACTTGTTATCGCGCCGTCGACATGCACTCGTATGTTGTCCTAAGGTTCCAAATAGGCGTCACTTAGGTTCTTTATTTCTTAGGAACTATTTTAGAAGTATAAAAAATTTACATATTTTTATTACATCATGCTTCATATTTTTAAATATATATATATATTTTTTGAAACTATTTACATCCCTACTTTAGACCATACGTGAGGTAAGCCTTTTAAAACGTAAGTTTTTCCAAAACTGGCATCTAGTGACACCTCTTAGAATCCTTGGATCTTTATAATAGCGTCGGAGATGATGACTGTCAAAACATACGCCAACCTTTTGACATAAACCTGCACTCACTTAGATGATGTGTTAGGACACTACGTTAGATAGTGTGCTAGGCTGATGACTAGAATGTTAGGTAGTATTTTTTGATGTCCTGACTATAGTTTTCTATTAGTTTGGTAACACTGGCCAAGCATCATTTTTGTGTGCTTATGTGCGTTTACAGTGTGTGAGACATGCACACTAGCATATTAGGGGTGGTTTTCTTGCAGGGGGTAATGCCTAAAACACATAAATCACGTGGAATAGAAAAGAGCAAGTAATGATTTGAATGACTAACTCTTTTTTGCAGACGTCTCTAAGCTTCTCCCATTAGGCATGACTCATATGCGTTACATGTAGGTATCTTTTTCTACTAACATTATTTTCATGCAGATCGAGTTTTTTTTTTTTTACTTTTTTATGTACTTTTTAGAGTCCTTAGGAGAGTATTGTATTAGAAATAAGGTACGAACACGATTTCCAATGTACCGGGAGGGAGGAACCACGTGATGGGGTTTTGGAGATGCTTGCTTGTGTCTCATACCTTGATTAAAAATCTCATTGATCTATACAAATTGTGATGCCTGGTCGCATTTTTTGTTTCTGAGATATGTTGCCGATCAACGACACTGACCTTTCTTATTCATTGTACTTAGTGTTTCTTTTACCTTTTTTATTGCATGCTTATGTGCTTGAAATTGGTTTTTCCCTTCTTACCTTGTGATTTTATCTAGGAGTCATGCAGATTGCTTGCCCTCTTTATAACCTAAAATTTTATAAACTTTCTGTAAAAGCTTAATAATAAAATTTTGAGACAAATAAAAATTAAGGCTTAAAATATTCAGGGTTTTTAAAATTTGAGTTTATTTTACTGCATGGACTTTGAGCCAAATTTTAAATGGGTTGCATTGCATGGCTATAACCCCTGTCATAGTAATAGGGCCTCCACATTAGGACTTGATTAACTAATTGCATCATATTGCATGTCCTGAAGAGAAGTCTCTGTGCTTCTTCAACTCGACTGACCAACATAATTTTTATACTTAAGTGATTGTTTAGCACATTTAGGGTGTTAGAGACTTCCCCAACCCAGATGGGGAGTAAGTCCTTTGTGAGAGCTTTCCAAATTTTGTTAGTCACACCTCTCGTTTATTTCCACTCCAGTGACATCCTCACCCCTTTGACTGGTATAAGTTCCACCTTTTCTTTTCTTACCTATATATGGTCATAGGATTTAGAGTTTCCTTCTCTTTATCTTAGGGTTGCCAATGTCCCTATGGTCGATACAATTCACAGATTACTGACAAGGGATCTCCGGTCATGTTTGGTCAACTACCGTCACGACCTGATAGACTTGTGTACTAATAGCTTGGATGACAGATCTGTGGTATCCTGATCTGATTATCTCTATTTGTAAGGATTACTCCACATTTCCTTTTCTACATCTTTTGAGCCCTGTCACTTCTTTTGAAGCTTCACTGATGTCCACTTGACCCTCTACCCTCATGGTGTGATTAGGCTTTGGAAGCATAGTGTGGATCTCATGAGTCAACTTGCTTATTTCATAGGCCCTGATCGTTGATAAGCTACCATCTGTATGGGATCATGAGAGATTCACTCTCTGCTTATATGGACCGGTGTGAGCTTTGAATGTATTGGCATGCTCCTGTGAGATAGTTGTCCTTCATGATACCCTTTACTAGTCTTTATACAAGTGTAAGCATGATTCTTTTTATCGAGAGTATTTTTGAGCACCCCCTAAGATGTAATTAACCAAAGGGATACGTCCCTTTAAAATGTTTTCTAGACCCCAAAACAAACACACCCTTGAATCTCTGGTTATGGCTCGCTTTTATAGATCTTCGTGGATATGCTTTCAAGGCATTTTTGACCCGACCTCTTTTTTTTTAGTGTACACTTTTGGGCTATCACACAAATTTTTCTTCATGAAAGTTCTCCACGTGTTTTTTCTCATTTGTCTTCATTATCATATGTCCTTCATTTTGGATTCCTTCATTTTTCAAATCATCCATATGATCCAGAAGAGAGATTTACTTGGAAAAAAAAATTACGATGATAGAAAGTTGGCGACTCCTTCAAATAAAAGTGACAAAATAGATTATCGACTCCAATGAGGAAGAGACTCTCTCTCCTTTTTAGGAGTCATGCTTACACCTGTGTGACCTAGTTTCTTTTTTTTTTAGCGTCACTACTTTTGTGACTTTTTAGAACTTAGATTTTATATCTATGAGCAGTTTCCACAGTTGGGAACTAGACACTATTCTGTTCATTCTTTTACCCCCATAATTTTCTAGATTTTTTCTTAAAGTTTGATTGTAGTTTCTCTTTGCATGATAGAAATAGTGAGCGAGAAGGTGATCATGATTTCTACTGCTAGGGGGAACACCACTTTCTTTGTCATAGCATTTTCTCTACCCCCGAGGGTAATACAACCTTTGGTTCATTTGACTACCCAGTCTGGATTACCCTCGGTAATCCCACACTTACTGAGGTGCCTTCTCTGTGCCCTCCTCTAAAAAAAGGAGTTGTGCACATGAGGTTTTTCTCACTACAGTAGCTCGTATAGGCATGCCCCTTGTATGAAAAAAAGACAGGTGTTCGGTGGTTATGCACCACATCGTGTCTCTAATTTCTCTCGACTGTCGAGAACTCCTATCTTTTTGAGGATTTCTCACCCCAGGATAGTCGCTTTGCCTGATAGCTTTATAGCTACCGCTGTGGGTCTAATCGCTGCCCATATCCCTTTTTTTATGTCCCTCTGAGGATTGGCCCGGAGAACTCAAAATAGGTTGTTTCAATTCCAACAGTAGGGTCCAGTTCAGGTTTCTACACCTACTATAGTTTTGGCTCAAGTGGAGTCTCAGATTCCCTTGGATGCGAATCCTTTCACTGTTCTTTCTGGATGCATGGACCTTGTTCCCGCCAGGACTGCTAAGAAGCATACTAATTCCGATATTTTTTATATGTAAAGATTATGAAGTTGACACCACTACTTGAAGATTTTAATCTCTGACAACGACACCAAAAACTTGATCCCGATATTTTTTATATGTAAGGATTTATGAAGTTGACTCCACTACTTGAAGATTTTAATCCCCGACAATGAAGCAAAAACTTGATTCCAAACAAAGTAAGATTTTAATTATATTTTTAAATAGTAGGGATTCTACGCAAGTATATGTATCATTATCAAGTAATATAGAATTTTTTTTATTAAGCCCCGAATATCGATCCCACGGAGATCGAGGTTAATCACGATGGCTTTCAAGAGAAGTTCTAGTCTAGAATAACACGCCATAGCTTGGATTGTTGATAAAGGTTTGGTTTTGATTATATCTTACAATTATCACTACAATACTACTTCTAATTCTAAACCAAAATACTTAGTGAAAATCAGAAAGTGGGATTTAATATATTAAAAGTACTCTTCCTCATGCAATGAAATTAGTGACATGTGTAAAAGTAAAACAAGTATTGAGAAATACTATGACAAATATGAACAATTATATTCTTTACCCTTACTAGAGATGTTATAAAGAACATTTGGTAATCTAAAGTTTGAATAGTTCTGAAGACGGGCTAGGTAGGGAAGATACTAGCTCTCACTCTAGAGTCCCCTCTTATCTTTCCACTTAGACGCTAACATTTCACATCAAAAACTAAAACAATAAACCAAATTAGGAGTCTTTAGCTTGTCACTCTAAAGTCCTCTAATTCTACACCCATTAAAGATTATTTACCTATTTATTTGCACTCAATCATATGAACTGCATTCTCATTCATACAATCTCATATGATTCTACCACTGTTGATTGAGACAAATCATCACAAATCTTACATGTTCTCACAACAGATTTTAACATGCAATTTGATTAAGTTTATATGTAAATGAAGAATAAAGTAAAATCATCACAATACATTCTTACTCTACTCAATTATAGATCCTACACATGCATACTAATTTATTACAAGAGGGAAGAGTAAAGAAGACTACTCACTACACATAGAGAAACAACAAGGATTTTTCATTGAACAAGCCTTTGAAACTATACAAAAAAAGTACTAAATTCAATTCAAAATACAATGAAAATACTTATCCCTGATGGAAATAAAACTCTCTTTTTATAGCAAAAGAAATCTCCTTACAATCCTCTCCAAGAACAAAGTGAAAAGAAAAGAAGAAATCTGTCATACTTTCTCTTTCTCTCTCACCTTGTCGCCCCCCTTGGGGCTCACGCCAAAGCCTTCTTCTTCTTCTCTAAGTCTTCTTATCCTCTTCCAATTAGTTACAAAGTCTAAGAGTCCTTTTAAAAATATTTCCAAGCCTTCTTTATAATTTCCTAAGAGATCTTAAGTGTCTCTTAACAAATGCCCATATTCAGTAAATCTTTTAAATGGTGCCTCAAGTGCCTCTTCAAAACTCCTTATAACTGCCCTAATTTCTTCTAGAAAGTTTCTTTTATAATTTCCAATGAAATCCCTAAGAGACACACAAAGCACCGCTTAAAAAATCATCCAAATTCGATGTATATTCTAGAAGATATGTTGAAAACCATTTTTGGCGCTTAAGCGCCTATTTTTAGGCGCTTAAGTGCCCTCCTCTCTGTCTGGCGGGACCTAAGCGCCATTTTGGGCACTTAAGTACTGGGCACAGACACTTAAGTCTCTGGTTTAGGCCTCCATGGCTCTGGTGTGCCTCGGTTCAACCCGATTTGCTCCGGTTTGCTCCGTTTTTGTCCATTTTTGTTCTTTTTGCTCCAAGCACTCCAAATTCTTCAATTTGATATAGCTACAAAAAAAAAACACAAGAAAACATACCTTTAAAGTGTCATATCATTATAAAATATATCATAAAAAATAATACATTTTTAGGCGCATCAAAATCCCCCAAACGTAAATATTACTTGTCCTCAAGTTATACTATAGTTTTAAAATAATTTATGTAGATTAGTGTTAATGGGTCATCCTTTAAAATTGCTAAAATTTTGTTCTAAAAATGTGATAGTTCAAATTAGAAGAACTTCTAGTGAATCGGACTAGCCCAGGGTCTAAAATATTTATCATCAAACTTAGGAATTTGTTTTCCTATTTAATTCAAAAATATATGCAGATTTTTCAAACTTTGGATCCTTTAAACTTTACTTTCTAGACTTAAGAACTTTCTTAAAAATAATTTTTACTAATATAAGTGTAAAAAGCAAGCTTAAGATTGTTCTAAGTTCTTCACTCTAGAAAGACTCAAGTGAAACCAATTTTTGATTAGAACATCTCCTCAAGCTTCTCCATACTTTCATTTTTTTGGTATTTTCTTTTTCTTTTTCAAAATCTTTTTGATCCATTATTTTTTTCTCACTTATTTTTTTTTATATGTGAGGATTACTATAATTGGAGAAGTCCTTAAATAATTTTGAATTTCACCATCCACATATAAAGTTAAAACTTATTACTTTTCTTCACTTGAAAATATATATATATTTTTAAATACTTTCTAAAAGAGCCTTAAATGTTTGAAAATAAAAATTCTAAGAATCCTTAATTTTTCAAAAATACAAATTTTTCTACTAAAGATAGTTATTCATTTTCCCAAGTTCTCTACTAAATATTCTTAACTCTAGGTTCACACTTTTCACTTAAAATATCAACTAAATTTTCCTACTCCATTTCTATACTTAAAATTTTAACATACTTAAGGTGACTCCATATAACAATAATCATTAGAAATGAAATAAAAATTTATTTGTAGTACTTTTGAAAACAAGTAAGGTTTAAATTTAAAACATAATTTTAAAACTTTTTTCTCCCCCCCCCCCCAAACTTAAGCTTAAACATGTGTAACAATAAAATACAAAAATATGTGGCAGTGAAAGATCAATTTTACAATTTACTACACATGCTACAAAAATATCAACAAATAAGACATGGTAGAATATTGCAGTAGAAAGTAAATCTAGCTTTAACATGCTTGACATAACACAATAGAGGAATTTTAAATAGTAGAACAGGCACAAACTGAAGATTAAACATGGACACATTTTAAAATTTATAAAGAAATTGTTGGATGCTAACAAGTTTAAAATATTAAGATAAGTTTTGTCATCTCCAATGACTCATTCAACTTGACTGACAAACATAGACACACAAACTCCAATACATAGACTCACAGATTCATAAACAAACAACAACTGAGGTTAATTCGACCTCCCTTCTACTCACATTTCTCTTCCTTACTTTTAATTTCTAACATAAGAAACTACACTAATAGTGTGGGTGCATTATAAAACTTTATATGATTATCACACATAGACCAAAATTCTCTCATGTGTTGCCAATTTCAGGGTTACTGTAAGTCTAAGGTATATACAATCTGGTAAATAAAAATAGTGCAGTTCATCCCCTATAAGAATGAAGTTGGCAGCCATGCGTCAGATGCAAACTGGTGCAGTAGCATCATCTGACAGTGTTCTGTCTCAGAGGATGGACATGATGGGATCCATTCAAGATGGCTCCCCAGGGTCATCTATAGACAATATAACCCATGAACCATGGATTCTAGGAAAATGTATCTCCTCAATACACCTTCTTTTATAGAGATCTTTAGTTGTTGAAGTTGCAAGCTTGGAGAGGGCATCAGCTCAGGTGTTATGCTCCCGAAGTATGTGAATGAGCTGACATGTTTCAGTTTGGTTAAGAAATATTTTTACCAGACTGAGATACTGTACTAGTTGTAAGTTATTAGCATCAAATTCTCCTTCTACTTGGGATGTGATGAGTTGAGAATCATTGTAGATAATCATATTTCGTACTTCACAATCAATGGAAAGCTTTAATCCAGCAACAAGTGCTTCATGTTCTACAACATTATCGGTGGCTGGGAATTTTAAATGAAGTCCGTATTCTAAAATGACTTGCTTTGGGGAGATGAGTAGTATTTATGCACCAGCTCTTTAGTTTCTGGATGCTCCATCTACGTATAGTGTCTACTGAGGTGACCGTGGAAGAGAAAATATTGGTTCATCAGAGGTAGGCACTGTACATTCTACCACAAAGTCAGCCAACACCTGTGATTTGATGTTTGGTCGTGGTAAATAGCGGATGTCGAATTCTCCCAATTCTACTGAGCATTTAACTAATTGTCTAGATGCTTCTGATTTTTGTAGGATAGCCTTCAAAGGGAGTTGCGTGTAGACGCTGATAGTGTGAGCCTGGAAGTACGGACAAAGTCTCCTTGCTGAGAATACCAAGACTAGCGCAATCTTGTCTTCCCTCGGACATCGACTTTCTGTGTCAGAGAGAATCTTGCTAACGTAGTATATTGGCTTCTCAATTGAATTTTCCATTCTGATAAGCACATAACGTATTGCATGAGGTGAAATAGCCAAATAGATTTATAACATCTCTCCTTGGACGGGCTTTGAAAGGAGGGGCGGTGAAGCCAAATATGTCTTGAGTTGCTCAAAAGCAATTTGACAGTCATATGTCCATTGAAAACCAGTGTTTCGAGCACTTCTAAGTATCTTGAAGAATGATAGATACTTATTCCCAAAACGAGCTAAGAAATGAGATAGAGTGGCTAAAATAGAGCGACGACCATTCAAGTCAAGCGTTGCACCTCCTTGATGTTCCATGGGGGCACCATATCTCTCAGTGCCTTGATTTTTTTCTATGTTTGCCCCAATTCCACGATGGGTAACCAAGAATCCCAGAAACTTTCTTGATGTGACTCCGAGAGCACATTTAGTCAGGTTAAGTCGTAAATCGTATTGACAAAAGAGTTGGAAACACTCCTCCAGATGAGAAATGTGTTGGGATGCTTCCAAACTTTTTACTAACATGTCATCAACATAATCCTTCATTGTACGCCCAAGAAGGTTTTTGAAGACCTTGTTCATGAGTCGTTGATAAGTTGCACCAGCATTTTTTAACCCGTATGGAATAATCTGATAACGGTGTAAGCCCTTATCTGTTTGAAAAGAGGTGGCCTCCTCGTCCATTGGGTTCATCTTTATTTGATTGTATCCTGAGTATGCATCCATAAAGTTTAGCATATGATGTCCAGACACGGTATCGAAGATTTGGTCTATGCGCGAGAGGGGAAAACTATCCTTCGGGCAAGCTTTATTGAGGTCTTTATAGTCGACAAATATTCTACATGAACCATTAGTTTTTTTCACCATGATGATATTGGCCAGCCATGCAGGATGATGTACTTCTCATATGGACGTTATTTCAAGAAGCTTGCTGACTTCTTGTTCATTAGCTTGTAAGCGATCTGGGGCAAAATTGCGCTTCTTCTGGATGACCGGTTTAAAGGTATGGTCTACCTTTAAAAAGTGCATGATTATTTCAGGGTCAACTCCAGACACGTCGACCAGAGTCCATGTAAAAATGTCTTGATTCCTTTAGAGAAGATCTACATACTTCGACCTTTGCTCATCAGAGAGTAGTGAACCAAGGTGCATTGTTCTCGAGGGACGTTCGTCAGAGAGTGAGATTTAAACCAAGTCTTCCATGGGAGAAGCCCGTTGAGATACATCTTCATCTCGAAGATTGAAATTCTTAATGCTAAGTGTCATTGACGGGTGTGACTGAGCTTGTTTGAGGTAGCATGATTGTGTTGTCTGTTGATCATCTCGCACAACGTCAATCTCTGTTGAGGTTGGAAACTTGATCTTCAAGTGTGTTACAGAAGTCACGATGCCAAAGATTGATTGTAGTGGTCTCCCGAAGATGGCATTATATGTCGATTCTGATTTGACAATGATGATCTTGACTGAGTGGGTTATATGTCGAGAAAAATTTTCCAAGACAACATGGAGATTTATTGTTCCCTCAACCCTCATTGGTCGATTATACCATATAATGGTCCGGATGCAGGTTGAAGTTTTTCCTTTGTCAATCCCAAACTAAGGAAAGTTGAATAGAACAAGACATCGACAGTGCTCCCATTGTCGACCAGGATCCTCTTTACGTTATATGAGGGCTCGACAATCTTGCGCTAATGACGAGAGGATCTCGGTAGGGGACTTGAACTCCTAAGTCAAAATCATCAAAAGTGATAGGCTCAGGGCACAATTTCTTATGCATTGGTTCATCAGGTACAGTGATAAGAACTTGATCAGTTAGCAATGGGCCTCCAACAATTGTTTGAATTCCGCCCCATGTTGCTGCCTTTGTGTATTTTGCCCCCCAGTAGGAGCATTATCGGTACCGGCTAGTTTATTTTGTACAAATCGACCAAGATATCACTATTTAATTAACCTTTCAATCTCTTCTTTGAGCTGCTTACACGCTTCAGTGGAGTGGCCACGACTTCGATGAAAATGACAGTATTGTTCTTGATTCCTTGAGTTAGGTTTTATGGGGAACTTAACAACTTGCTCATCTTTGATGGCCATTAAGACGTTAACACATGATGTGTTGAGCGGTGTATATTCTTTCTTAGGTCGATAATCACTCCGCTGCCCTGCAGGTTAAGGAAGGAGGTCGCGATTCCTTTGTTGTTCGGACTTTCTCCATTGTGAAGGTTTATTATTATCTCCAGTGTTATTATTGCATTTTCCCCTAAATTTCTCGAACTTCTCTTTATGTGGGTTGATGGCCTCATCCGCAGTGATTTGAGCCTCAACACAGTGGATAAGGTTAACATAAGAACAAACTGTCTCCCGCATCAGTGATAACTAAAAAGGTCCTGGGCAGAACCCCCCAAGGAAGAGTCCCCTTAGTAACTCCGGATCCACCCTCGGAATCTGACGGGCTTCAGCAGAAAACCTGCGAAAGTAGTCATTGAGCGACTCTCCTTCACTTTGATAAATATCCGAGAGATGGATGAATCCTTGATGATCCTTGGATTTGTGATGAATTACTCCGCGAACAGTGTGACAAGCTTGTTAAAGGTGTTTACAGTATCCCTTGGCAGAAAGTAGAACCAGGTTTGAGCTTGTCCTGTAAGAGTAGGCGGGAACACTTAACACAGAAGCACATCAGAGGCACACTGAATAATGATCAATATGCTCGTATGGGTCTCAATATGTTTGTAGGGGTCGGTTATCCCTTCATATGTATCAATGTTCGGAAGCTTGACGCATGTTGGGATGAGGTTTTGGAGGACTGCATCCTCTAAGGAACAAGATTTATAGATGTTACAGTGAGCGTAGAAGCATCCTTTTTCTCTAAGGGGAACTCTTCCCGGACAAGGTGTCGTAGTTCATTAAGAATGACATTATTTAGAATGACAGAAAAATGTGGTGATGTCGAGTGATCTGCATGAGATGGATGAGTGAAACTTGCGGTATCTAGGAGTTCAACATCACGACCTGATAGGGGATGTGTTCCTTCTTGAGGAGGCGGGGCTGTACGAGTTCCTCCGAGCAATATGTTTCTTATATGTCGTGGAGTTAATAGTAAACAAATTTCATCCAATGGTGCAGACAGCGGTTGTTGAGCCCCACGCAGGAGCTATAAGATCTCTAGTTGAGACTCCTCCAGTCTATACATTCAATCTTCTATTAAAGAACCCAAAACACCTTCATTGGTGGAATAGCGTCTTCCAGGGCGGGAAGATGAAGAAGCGTGCCGCCCTTGGCTACGTGACTGCTCCCTCGAACGATGGGTGTTGGAGCAGGATGATTTGTTGTCACGAACATTGTGTCTGGTGGCCATGTAGTTAACCGCGTAAGTATTTTAGTTGTGGGATCAAAATTTTCCCGCATACGGCGCCAAACTGATGCATGCTGGAAAATTTGCGACGGTAGAGTAATGGATTATCGTCTTAGCGTTGCACGATGATTCAAAACACACTCAGATGAAAAGGGAAACAACCTGTGATGACACCAGAAGGTTTTACATGGAAAACCCGTAAAGGGAAAAGATCACGGGGCCTGAGCCAATTGTAAAAATCCACTATAGGTTGATGATTGCAGAGGCCCCTTGTCCCACAGAAGGGAAATAGTTACTAGTTTTCTAAATTACAACGTCAACTGACAGCGTCTAGTCAATGATGGTCGACGGTGATCGACGGTAGTCAACGACAATTGATGAAGATCGATGGTGGTCGACGAGAGTCGATAACGATTGATGGTGGTCGACGGAGGTCAGCAGTGGTCTACGGTGGCCGGCGGTGGTCGCTAACGGTCGGTGGTCTTTGACGATCGAGGATGACATAGATGATGTTGGACTTGAGCTTCTTCTCAAAGTCTCAAGTTCTCTCTAGCCCCCTCCCTCGTGTGAGGGGCGAGCATCTATTTATAGTGTTCTGGGTGCAATTAATGCATAAATACGAACCATTTTGATCGGACGGTTCGGAGAGCTTCCCTCAATCAAATGACATTTGATGGACATTTGAGTGTTTTAACAATGTCAGAATTAAGTAATCTTAGGCTCATTAAATTCGTTTTGTCGAGACGCTCGATTCATATATGAACTCGCTAGATTCGACATCCGTTTGATCTTCCAAATGCCTCTGGAAATCCTATAAGAGTGATTTAACGATTTGATCTAGACTTAATCTGACTCAGATTGAACTAATTTTTATATCATTAATTCCGTCTCATCGAGCCGATCAGTTTGACTATAAATTTACTGAAATCGAAGCTCTTGATTACTTCTTATCAAGATTTAAATATTTCTTGCTCAAAATATTGCTTAAAGAATCGTGTCGGATGATGAAAATTTGTTGGTGGAGTATCACTGACATAGATATGTTAACTTAAAATTTAAGTGTCATATATATAAATAAATAGGAATTAAGTGGCATGCATGCAAATCTTCCACACATTTATCAAAATTTTTAATTATATGATACAACATTAACAACAAAGCCAGTAATACATTAGTCAAAACAAACCAAAAATATCAACCAAAAGTTTGTGACTCAATAAAATTTATTCTAATAATTAGCCATACTATTTTTAAAATTTAAAAAAAAAACCCATAAAATTATATCAATTTTCTATTTTCACATGGAAAATGGCCGTAGCAGAAGCAAACCTACTCTAAAGATACAAGCCTCTGTCAATTGAAAAATGTGAAAATTATATATTTAAAAAAAAAAAGGGGACATTTACATACATACCACACAATTCCTATGCATTTACATATCTAAAACCTAAACTTTCATATTCACACATACAACATCCAAATCTTTTTAACATCACATAAAAAAGTATCATTATTACAAATTACTTAACGAAAAAATATTACAACAAGACGGATTGCAATAGTTAAGAATATTCCGCCGTGTTATAAGAATATTTCATCTGCGTTATTTGTAAAAAATGAAGTGTTATTCGAGTATTATATGATATTATTCGATTATTTTGCGATGTTATTTGAATATTCTCAAGCGTTAATTTCGTGTTATTTCAATTTCAACTATGTTATTGGAATAACACAACCCCAAATCAAGTAACGCGAGTGAATATTCCAGGAACACTTCAGCCCCAAAGCATGTAACACGGAAGAATATTCCAATAACATCATATAATACTCGAATAACACAGATAAAATATTCCTGTAACACAGCAGGATATTCCTAACTATTGCAATTCGAACGCAACTCTACGTTCGGAGTCCTGATGTAATATTTTTCCTTAACTTAAAAAAAGAAAATGAAATATACCTTTCATGCACAAAGTGTTATTAATATAAATGGACATTTACCTATTTACCTACCACTCAATCCCTTGCATTTAATATTTCACATCACATTACAAAATATCAATATTTTAACCTTCAGAAAGTACATATATGCAAAAATTAAAATGTAGGGGTTAGATAATGTAAATGCCAAGAAATTAAGTGATATGCATATAAATCTTCCAAAAAAGAGAGAGAGAGAGAATGATGCCCAAAAAAGAAGAAATCTTACAGTGAAAAAAAATGATAAATGAGGAAGGTTCAGGGCACAACATGATAAATATTTAGCCAAAATAAGTTTTAAAAACATTAGATTTTTGGTTTAAATTTAGAATAATATATGCTTAAGCAATCAAAATTTATATTGTATACAGCTGACAATAAATTAAATTCTAAGAAGAAGAAGAATCTGACTCCTTATTCTTCCAATGGATTGTTGATCTCACTTGCGAGCCTCCAGCTTTTTCTGCTCTTTAGCTGGGAAAATATAAACGTGGAATAAAAAACCACATCAGAAGTATGAATAAACTGGACATAAATGTAAAGAAGAAGAAAGTGGATTCAAAATGTTGCAAGAGATTGAAAATCAATGGTTTTGGGCTGATTTGATTGGTGCAACAGAGGCAAAATGTTAAATTATTACTAAAACAAAGGTAATAAAAAGGATAATTATATACAAAACACTAAAAATATTGTTATCTATTAAATTAGCACTCTGTGATGTTTTTGAACAAAGCCGATGCATTTATGCATGCCACTATCAAAACCATTGAGAGTTTGATAGAAACGAAAAATATGGGTTTGGGTTTAATTGTAACTATGGGTGATCAAATTATTAAAAGGTGTAAATTATTAAAAGGTGTGAAAGTTTTAAATATCTCGGGTCTATTGTTCAAAGTGATGGTGATATAGATGAAGATGTTATTCATATAATTCACGTTGGTTGGTTGAAGTGGAGGAATGCATAGGGCCTATTGTGTGATAGAAAAGTACCGCTAAAACTGAAAGGGGAATTTTAGAGGATAGGGATAAAATCTGTAATGCTCTATGGCGCTGAATCTTGGCTTTTAAAAGAGAAGCCTAAAATAAAGTTAAGTGTTGCCGAGATGAGAATGCTTAGGTGGACGAGTGGCTTGACACTTTAAGAGACAATATGCGAAATGAATATCTGTGATAGGGTTGGTGTAGTTCAATGGCGAACAAGATTAAAAAGAATCGTTTTAGATGGTTTGGTCACATTAAACGTCGACCATTTGATGATCCGGTTAGGAGAGTAGATGTTTTAGATTCAACTTATGTTAAGAAAGACAGAGGTAGACCTAAAAGGATTTGAGCGTGTTATATAAAGAATGATCTTTATTTAATAGATTTAAAGGAAAATATGACAATCAATAGGACGCAATGGAGAAAAAGTATTCATGCAACCGACCCCACTTAGTGGGATAAATGCTTGTTGTTGTTGTTGTTTAATTGTTATTTTTGATATTTGAGTGAGAATTTGAAAAATGGATGAAAAATGATGCAACATTTTCAAATAGCAATGTTTCAAGTGCTATGTATGCAATTGCTCCTAAAAAAATGATAATTCCTATAAATTATGGTCGACAATTGAATTAATTTCTTCATGGATTGAGCTATTATGGAGAATTACATACACAACACAGAAAAATATTGCTATTTAACTGACATTCAGGTAATTTTTTGAACACATTTACACTTTCCACAATCAAATCATTGAGAAGTTGATATTAGTGAAAATATAATTTAGAGCTTTATAGTGAATTTTGATATTTAAGTAAGAACTTGAAAAATA